>NC_066579.1:118195061-118499484 GCF_024323335.1 Lathyrus oleraceus
ACTACGAAAGGACTACATGAATGGTTTCAGATTTCTACTGCTCTAGACTTTAGGACTTTAGTGACCTCATAAGGGCCAGTCCATCTTGAGCATAAATTACCAGGGAAAAGCCGCAATCTAGAATTAAAGAGAAGTACAGGGTCGCCTACGTTAAATTCTTTTTTAAAAATTCTCTTGTTATGCCATGCTTTAGCTCTTTCTTTATAAATAATGGCATTTTCATAAGCATCACGAGGTAGTTCTTCTAACCTATGGATGTCAATAATGCTCTTGTCACCGACTGCTAAGTAATACATATTAAGGGTTCTGATGGCCCAATATGCTTTATGTTGCAGCTCAAAGGGTAAGTGACAAGATTTTCCGTAAACCAACTTGGATGGGGTTTTTCCTATAGGGGTTTTGTAAGCGATCCTATAAGCGCACAATGCTTCTTGTAGTCTCAGGGACCAATCTTTTCTGGTTATTGAAACCACTTTTTATAATATTTGCTTAATCTCCCTATTCGACACCTTTACTTGTCCAATAGTTTGCGGATGGTAGGGTGTTGCTACTTTGTGATTAACTCCATACTTATTTAGAAGTTTATTAAATATTCTTGATATGAAGTATGATCCGTCGTCGCTTATAACGAGGTGAGGTACTCTAAATCTAGGAAATATGTTGTTTTTGAATAATTTTATGACCACACGAGTGTCGTTGGTAGGTGAGGCTACAACCTCAATCCACTTAAACATGTAGTCAACAACTACTAAGATGTATTTGTTTCCCATTGATGATGGAAACGGTCCCATGAAATCTATTCCCCAGACATCGAAGAGTTCCACTTATTGGATATTTCTTAAGGGTATTTCGTCATCTCTCAAGACATTCCTGGTGCATTGACACCGGTCACATCTGACAATATAGGCATGGACATCGCGCCACAATGTTGGCCAGAAAGGTCATGCTTGGAGTATTTTAGCGCAAGTCTTAGATGTGTCTGCATGTCTACCATATGGTGCATAGTGATAATGTTTGATTATATTTTCTACCTCCTCTTTGGGCACACAACGACGAAATATTATGTTTGCACCTCTCTTGAATAGAATGGGTTCGTCCCAATAAAAGTCTTTCACATCTTGAAATCACTTCTTCTTTTGTTGATAGTTAAGCTCATGAGGTATGATATCGGCAGCTAGGTAATTTACAAAATCGGCGTACCAATGTATGTTTGTTAGTGTTAGAGCATTTTGAATGTTTAATTCTAAAAGGTCGAGGTCATCACTGTGATTAGTTCTGACTACTACTATAAGTCTATCATAGGTAAAGTCATCGTTTATGGGTACTAGGTATGATTTTAAATGTTCTATCCTCGAAAGGTGGTTAACAACCATGTTTTCGATGCCTTTCTTATCACGAATCTCCAAGTCGAATGCTTGTAGAAAAAGGATCCAGCGAAGTAATATAGGCTTAGCGTTCTTTTTGCTTAACAGATATCGAATGTTTGTATGATCTATGTAAAATATAATTTTGGCTCCAACTAGATAAGAGCGGAATTTGTCAATAGCAAAAACAACGACGAGGAGTTCCTTTTCGGTTGTGGCATAATTAAGCTGGATGCATCTAAGGTTCTACTGGCGTAATAAATTACATGCAATATCTTGTCTTTCCGTTGCCCTAAAATAGCACCAACAGCCTAATCGCTTGCATCACACATAATTTCAAAAGGTTGGTTCCAATCGGGAGGTTGCGTAATAGGTGCGGAGATTAGTGCCTGTTTTAAGTGTTTGAATTCTTCGAGACATTTTTCTTCGAAAATAAATTCAACATCTTTCATTAAAAGGTCAGTTAAGGGTTTGGTTATTTTAGAGAAGTCTTTGATAAAGTGTCGATAGAAACCGGCATGTCAAAGAAAACTTTAGACTTCCCTAACTGACTTAGGTGGTTGGAGGTTTTCTATAACCTCTATCTTGGCTTTGTCAACCTCAATGCCTCTTTCAGATACTATGTGTCCTAACACTATACCTTTGGTGACCATAAAATGACATTTCTCCCAATTTAGAACGAGGTTCAATTCCACGCAACGTTCTAGAATTCTTTCAAGGTTGGCCAAGCCGTTTTTAAAACTGCATCTGCATACCAAGAAATCGTCCATGAATACTTCCATGATCTCGTCAAGGAAATCTGTAAGATTGACATCCTACAACATTGAAAGGTAGATGGGGCATTGCAAATTCCGAGCGACATTCGTCTATAGGCAAATGTTCCATAAGGGAATGTAATGGTTGTCTTCTCTTGATCATCGGGGTGAATAAGAATTTGGAAAAATCCTGAGTATCCATCTAAATAGAAAAAGTAAGAATGTCTTGCTAGACGTTCAAGCATTTGATCAATAAATGGAAGAGGGAAATGGCCCTTCCTAGTTACTTTATAAATTTTTCTATAATCGATGCACACACGCCAATCGTTTTTATACGTTTAGCTACTTGTTCTCCTCTCTCGTTTTGCACGACTGTGACACCTCCCTTTTTAGGTACCACATGTACAGAGCTTACCCAGTTCAAAAATTTGATAAATTATTCCAGCCTCTAGTAATTTCAGCACTTTCCTTTTCACCACATCACTCATTATAGGGTTTATCCTCCTCTGATGTTTTCTAGATGGTTTAGAGTTTTCCTCCAGCATTATCCAGTGCATGAACACATATGAACTTATCCCTTTGAGATCTAAAATGTTATAACCTAGAGTTGAGGGATACTTTCTCAATACATATAAGAGTTGATTCGTCTCATCACCATTTAAGGTAGCGCTAACTATGACTGGACGATTTAGTTCTGCATCCAAAAAATCGTATCTCAGATTCTTGGGTAGCTCCTTAAGCTCTATTGATGGTTTCTTAGGACATGGCATATGGTCTGGGTGAGTGTTAAGCATTCATAAAGACTTTCATCTATATAAGGTTTCGTTGATCTTTCAAATCCTTTGTCCTCCATTATGGGGGTCAAGGGTAATTTAATCGTTTCAGTTGGTTCTCCTTGGTCTAACTCTCTTATGCACTCATCAATGATATTGATGGCATAACATGAGTCATCTATGGTTGGTTCCATTAGGAATTTTGATAGTATAAATTCTACTTTTTCATCACTAACTTCAAAAGTCATCTTTCCTCTCTTGACATCTATTATGGTTCCAGCCGTTGATAAGAATTGTCTACCTAGGAGGATTGGGATTTCGTCGTCTTTTTTAATGTCCATGACAACAAAATTTGTTGGAATATAGAGTTGGCCAAGCCTAACTGGAATGTCTTCTAATATGCATATTGGATATTTAACGGATCTATCGGCTAATTGAAGGGACATCCTAGTTTTTTGCATTTCTCCTAGGTTTAACCTATTACAAACGGCTAAAGTCGTTAAGCTTACACTGGCTCATAAGTCCAGAAGTGCTTTATCGATAAAATGATTTCCTAAAATACAAGGTATAGAAAAACTTTCGGGGTCTTTCTCCTTTTTAGAAAGTCTTTTTCCAACAATATAGTTACATTATAAGGGTTTAGGGTCATTAAGTCTACGTTTGTTAGTTAAGATGTCTTTAAGGATTTAGCATAAGAGGGTATTTGGGTAATAGCCTCAGTGAATGGAATCTCAACGTGGAGTTTTCAGTCACTTTTATGAATTTTTTGTATTGGTTATATAATTTGGTTTGTTTTAATCTTTGTGGATAAGGAATTGGTGGTTTATAAGGAGGGGGTGGTACATATATTTCGTTATCCTTCACTCCTTCATTATCTTTGGCTTCATAATATTTTTGTTTCTCAGGCTCTACTGGTTCATCTACTTGTTTCTCAGGTGTAGTCACAAAAATTTCCTTTAGGGGTTCTAGTTTATTCAACCCGGGGTCTATTGGTTCATCGTAAGTGGTTCCACTCCGTAGGGAAATAGTGTTAGCATGCCCCTTGGGGTTGGGTTGAGGTTGTCAAGGAAATTGTACTCCTGGCGTAGCTTGAGCAACTTATTGTTGTGCCACTTAAGAGATTTGGGTTTCAAGAATCTTATTATGGGTAATCACAAAATCGACCTTTGTGCCTAATTGTGTAATCAGTCCATTTATATGAATGTTTGGGTTCATGAATTCTTTGTTTTGCTGAGTTTGGGATATAATAAAGCTCTCCATGATTTTCTCAAGATTTGATTTCTGAGGAGCAGCTTGCATAGGCTGGTTCGGTCTTTAGGATTGGAATCCTGGTGGTCTTTAAGGTGTGGAGTTTCGAGTAGGATTGTTATTCTTATAGGAAAAGTTTGGGTGATTCCTCCATCCAGGGTTATAAGTGTTTGAATAAGGGTTTCCTTGGGCATAATTGACCTGATCTGGGTTTGACTCAGCTAAAAGATTGCATTCAACTATGATGTGTCCTTGGTTCCCACATATTTCATATTCGAGTTGAACTGTAGCTACGGTAGTTGTAGGGTTAACAAATAAACTTTTGACTTTTTGGACTATGGCGTCCATTTTGGCACTCGTATGATCTAGGAAAATAACTTCGTAAATACCTCCTTTGGTTTCTTTCTTTTCTACTGATGCTCGTTCTATTCCCCATTGGTAATGGTTTTGTCCCATATCTTCAATGAGAGCAAAATCTTCGGGGTATGGTTTGTTCATCAATGCACCACCGGCGACAACATCGATGGTCATCTTTGTGTTATAGATAAGTCTGTTACAAAAGGTATCAATTATGAGCCATTGGTCTAAACCATGGCGTGGACAAGCTCTTAATAGTCTGTTACAAAAGGTATCCTTGTGCGTAATTCACTTGATCGGTTGGGACTCCTGCCAATATCTGACATTCTAGTGCATTGTGCCCAGGAGTTCCACATAACTCATAGTTTGGAGTCACGGCAGCCACGGTGGCTGCGGGTGGTATGGTCAAGTTGTCTAACTTTTGAACAAGGGCATCTACCTTTGCATGGACGTGGTCAAGGCTACTGATTTCGTACATTCCACTTTTTGTTTGGGACTTTTCTACTGGAGTTCTTTCACCTCCCCATTGGCAATGGTTTTGGGCCATGTTTTCAATGAGTTGATAGGCTTCGTTGTATGGCTTGTCCATAAGTGCACCGCCCGCGGCAGCGTCTACTGTCAGGTTTGTGTTATACAGAAGCCCATTATAAAATGTGTGAATGATATCTCTCCCACACGTCGTAGAGAGATTCTACATCCTTTTGTCGAAATCCATTGATTTGAGCTCTCAGCATAGCAGTTTTGCTTGGCGGAAAATATCAGGATAAGAAAATGTTCTTTAGTTCTTCCCATGTTGTAATTGAGTTGGATGGCAAGGATTGCAACCAAGCCCAAGCTCTGTCTCTTAGAGAGAAAGGAAAGAGGCGTAGTCTTATCGCATCTTGAGATATACCATTCGCCTTCACAGTGTCTGCGTACTGCACAAACTTGGTCAAATGTTCATTAGGGTTGTCCGTAGGATTTCGAGCAAATTGATGTTGTTGGACGGCTGATAATAATGAGGGTTTCAGCTCGAAATCCTTTCGATTGATAGCAGGGGCAGAAATGTTGTTATGAGGTTCTTGTTGGGACGGGGTAGCGTAGAACTTAAGAGGACGATTCTGTGATTCCACTGTAGCCATGGTTGCTTTTTCAACTAGTTCACCAGTGGGAAAGAAGATGTCGGGAATATTGTACCTTCGTTGGTACTCTAGTATTCGGAGTCTTAAATATAAGAAACACTTTAATTCTACGATTGGTGGTGCTAAGTTGTCGCCTTGTGAGCGAGTACTTGGCATACAATCGGGGGAAATAAGGGAAAGAAGATTAGTTTTTGCCTAGGCTATACTGTGCAACAAAAGAATCGCACTATTTGACTAAATCATGTCCCCGGCAATGGCGCCAAAAACTTGATACGTCTCATGAATGTATATAGAATATAGTCTATCGGGTACTTGACTGCAAGTGCATAGTGTAGTCGTTTTAGTTTTAAAAGATATCGAACCCACAAGGACCGATGGTCAAACTAATGCTACCGACGTTGCAATGTTTAGCTAAGGAAATGATTTTAGAGGTTTGGTTGAACAAAAATTAAATCTAAGGGAAGTTAAGTCTTAAGAAAATATAAATAGGAGGATATCAGTATGCAGTGCATTAATCATCAGGGATTCGATAAGTCACCGGTGTATAATTTAAGTACCAAATATCTTTCAGTAGAAAATACTTATTTAAAAGGCTTTATCTCACACTCTCGTGATTGTTGATTCAGACTATACCTTTAAGTCAGAATGTACGCTCTCGCTGTCCTATTTGAAGTTAAAAATACTTTTTGAAAATAAATAAGTTCTAATTGCTTTTAAAGTGCTCTCGCTGTTTTTAAAATCAATGCCTAGTTTTTACTATCCAGTTCGACCCTCACGCTCTTGCGATTGTCGGTTCTCACCTTAGCTCACTCTCGTGGCAAAATCGTATTAAATAACTTCTCACTCTTGTGACAAAGTTAATTAAATTTAAATTTAAAACGACAACCAAAAAGATTGTTTGAGGAAAGAAATTTTACACCGATTATTATTAAATCCCGTCTAATTAAATTGTTACATACTGATACCGGTAGTTTAGCCGGACATGTTAAATAACGCAAACACAGACGAACATAAATAGATCAACAATAAAGTAAACATGATTATAGTAATAATAAAGCAATAACAATAGTAATTGAATAAAAACCTGGAAATTGGATTAATAGAATACGCCGAATCTTGAAGTACTTGAGCAGTCCTCCACAGGTCGGTAGGATTCTGCTTCTTCGAAATAATTGCTTAAACTAAATTAAATAAATTGTAGTAGTTCCCCAGTGTAGGAAACTACTACTATGGCTAACTGAGAAACGAAAAGGGAAAAGGGAAAATCAAAGCTCTGAACGGTAAAAGAGAATAATGTTGCTGAAGAAAAATAAAAGAAAAACATAATTGATGTGGAAAAATAAAAATGCAGAGTGGCTTCAGAGAGGAAAATTAGGAAAATTCAACGTGCCGTGGAAAAATAAAAAATGCAGAGTGGCTTCAGAGAGGAAAATTAGGAAAATTCAGCATGCCTGTAGGTTTCCAACTTCCATCCTTTTATATTCCCCATTAGGTCTTGGCAGTTGAGAGAAATAAGGATGACTTGGTTGAGTGAGGAATCCACGGGAAAGTGGCCGAGGAACGAGAAATAAGGGCCTGGTGGATCACTTCTGTTGACATATTCAAAGCGCTAATTTTGGCCGCGTGACGTTCGTGATGGGTCTGTGACGGTCGTGACAGGCTGGGCGTGACGGTCGTGACAGGCTTTGTGACGGTCATCACATGCACATAATTTGTATTCTCTGCTTTCCTGCTGTTTTTGAAGGAGAATTGCGACCCAAAGCGCAGCGGAAATTAAAAAATTTCTCCTTTAGAGATCCTTACGAATGGTCATGATCAGTGATAGAATATTTACCTCTTATGACGGTTGAAGCCTTTGGTGAAGATCTCTTCTGACGATCAAAACCCTTTGATGCAGATCTCTTGTGACGATCAAACCCTTTGATGCAGATCCACTAAACGATCACGAACGTTGAACGATGACAACGTCTCTACTCAGTCCACACGAACGGTTTCCTTCAATCTCAGTGCTAGCTGGTACGAATGAAGGCTTTGAGTAAGAGAGAGAGAGAGAGAAAGAAAACGAAAAGAATGCAACCGCCACTTAGTGCTTCTGCACAAGGGTTCTATTTATAGAACCACTTGTGTGGGCTTCAAGCTAAAAGCCCACTTAAGTGTATTTTGGCCCATATCTTATAATATGCCCAAAATCACTTAAGCCCATGGTACCTTACCATATTTCGTATTCTACTCAAGTACACCGTACCTTACGATGTTCTATAATCCACTTAAGGGCACCGTACCTTACGATATTCCTTA
This sequence comes from Lathyrus oleraceus, assembly GCF_024323335.1. NCBI lineage: Eukaryota > Viridiplantae > Streptophyta > Magnoliopsida > Fabales > Fabaceae > Lathyrus > Lathyrus oleraceus. The sequence continues at coordinate 118,202,978 of NC_066579.1, forward strand.
GTTACTCTATCTCTCATCAATCCGTCCTTTGTGTGTGACCCTGTAGGTTTTCGCGGCGTTGGCAATTATATTAAATCATGTATTTAACATAATAAACAGTGAGCGGTATCTAGCAACACATCACTGCTACCCAAGACACGAAAATGTCATGTGATCTGACAATTCCTTCTGTGATAATACTTATGTGTATAATTACCCTTTTGCCCTTATGTCTATATTGAACACAAGGTATAGACCGTGTCATCCTTGTCTAGTTCAATATTGGGCCCGTAGACATTTATCCTGTTATGCAGGATGGGCAAATTCCATCTAGGTCACTCATGTCCCTCAGCATGCTTCGTGGAGTACCCATCAACTGTCTTTATGGTTATCCAGTTACGGACAACGTTGGATCAGCAATAAAGCACTCGACTCTACACCTAGGATCCATAGTGGTTTCAGGTCGAAGAGTGGAATACACTATTATCACCATGAGAATAACTTATGACACTTTGCATAACGTTCTATATAGTATTCTCATAGCGGGTCAATCCGGTATAAATATTACTCCTAATATTCATACCTATGTTTAAGACTTGATAACTCTTTATCCATGATCCATGAGATGTGATCATCAGTCTACAAACATAATAGTCTTAATGCTTTAATGTTATCCCACTTCACACTAAAGCTCGACTACGGATACTTTAGGAATAGTGTCCTTATGTTTAATGTGTTCTCATGATTAAGTCACACTTAATACATTAAACGGACTATCTATTCCAGGGACTTTATTAATCAACCATAATAAAGAGAATGCCTTTTATTATTCGATACAAGTACCAAAATGTATTGGCCTCTAGGGCTTACACCAACAATCTCCCACTAGCACTAGAGCCAATCAGGCATACCCCGTATGCCCATTGATCTAGTATGGCCATCATGCTTCTGCTGCGCAAGAGGCTTTGTCAGTGGGTCAACTATATTGTCAAGTGTAGGTACTTTACATATTTTCACACAACGCACTAAGTATGTGTTTGGATCGTCGGTGAGATCTAGGCTCCTTAGCTTGTGCGATAGCACCATTGTTATCATAATAGAGACCAATGGGATCCACAATGCTAGGGACTATGCCAAGTTCACTAATGAACTTTTTGATCCAAACAACTTCTTTTGCTGCACTTGAGGCAGCAATATACTCGGCCTCGGTTGTAGAATCAGCAACTGTATCTTGCTTCGAACTTTTCAAGCTCACAGCGCCACCATTTAAGCAAAACACATAGCCATTGGAATCATTCATATTAAAGCGTCTCAGCACCTTGTCTATGTACTCTGACTCAGGCCGAGCATTTTATGATCTATCTCTATAGATTCTAATTCCTAATATATAGGCTGCTTCACCTAGGTCCTTCATAGATAAGCATTTCCCCACCCAAGACTTTGCCTGTTGCAGGGTAGGGATATCGTTTCCAATAAGTAATATGTCATCTACATATAATACCAGGAATACGATCATGCTCCCACTAACCTTCTTGTAGACACAAGGCTCATCTTCGTTCTTAACAAATCCATACAGTTTCACTGTTTCATCAAAACGAAGATTCCATGAGTAGGTCACAGGCTCATCTTGATCCATGAGTAATACATCACCTAGATCAGATATCCATATATCTCAGGTATGTGACGTATCCTGCCTGACCTACGCTGGTCTTGTTCTACTTGAGCAGGTTGCTCTCACACAACCACTTGTGTTTCCTGCTCTAATTCCTCCATAGGTGTATCGATAATTTGTGATTCTTGAATTTCTTCAAGCTCTACTTTCCTCCCACTGGTTCCTTTGGAAATAAAAAAAACATTTTCTAGGAAAACTCCAGTTCGAGCGACAAACACTTTGCCCTCAGAAGGATTGTAGAAGTAATACCTTTTTGTTTCTTTAGGATACCCCACAAAATAAGCATTTGTTAGATTTGGGCTCAAGCTTAGTTGAAATTTGTCGTTTCACATAAACCTCGCAACCCCAAATCTTTATGTAAGACATATGTGGTCTCTTACCACTCCATATCTCATATGGTGTCTTATTAACCTTTTGGATGGAACATGGTTAAGTGTGTAAGCTGTTGTCAATAGTGCATGTCCGCAAATGGAGTTTGGAAGATCAACGTGACTCATCATGGATTTAACTCATTAGGTTTCATCCTTTTAGTATTAATGTTATAAGTTGGCATTATGAGATCAAGGACATATAGTCCATTGCTCACTTGTGCAGTAGCATAGAATATATCATTCAAATAAATTGAGCAACAATTGTTCTTTATTATAAATGAAAAACCAAACTTGTCCAAACAAGAAATGGAAATAATATTCCTGCTAATTGCAGATACATAATAACAGTTCTCTAACTGAATTATAAAACCACTAGGTAAAGTTAATAAGATCCTACGGCTAAAGTAGCAACCTTTGCTCCATTGCCAACTCGTAGGTCAACTTCACCTTTTGCCAAATCTCTACTCCCTTTCAGCCCCTGCACATTTGTGCAAGTGTGAGAACCGCATCCAGTATCTAATACCCATGATGCAGAAGTAGATGAATTAATAACAAAAATACCTGAAGTTGAAGTCTCTACTCCATTCTTCTTATCTTCCAGGTACTTTGGGCAGTTTCTCTTCCAGTGTCCGGTCTTACCGCAATGGAAGCAGGTGCCTTCTTTTGCTATGCCTCCACTAGGCTTCAAAGCAGCAGTGGGTCTGGGATTTGCAACTTCCTTGCCCTTCCCCTTATCACTCTGCTTAGTGGGCCTTTTGTTCTGCCTCTTTCCATTTCCGATCATCAGAATGGACTTCCCTTTTGACTTCAGATTCTGCTCAGCAGTTCTTAACATGGCTAGCAGTTCAGGAAGAGATTTGTCCATATCATTCATATTGAAATTTAGGACAAATTGACTGAAACTATCTGGCAACGATTGCAAGATCAAATCAGTCGCAAGTTCCTTTTCGAGGGGAAAGCCCAATCTCTCAAGGTTTTCCACATACCCAATCATCTTGAGTACATGGGGACCTACAGGGGCTCCCTCTGCTAACTTGCTTTGGAAAAGGGCTTTTGAAACTTCAAACCTCTCATGCCTTGCTTGCTCTTGATAGAGCAACTTCAGGTGTTCGATCATATCGAACGCTGACATGTTCTCATGTTGCTTTTGCAATTCTGAGTTCATGGTAGCTAGCATGAGACAAGCAGTTTCATTGGCATCATCGACATGCTTCTTATAAGCATCTCTTTCTGCCTTAGGTGCAGAACTAGGAGGTTCCTCTTCAGGAACAGGTGTCTCCAAGACATACAGCCTTTTATCATGTTTGAGGACAATCCTCAGGTTTCGGTGCCAATCCAGAAAATTTGTCCCAGACAATTTTTCCTTGTCAAGGATTGATCGCAAGATGTTGTTAGAGGTGTTTGCTGTCATGGTTATCTACATAAGGATTAAGAAAATATAAGTATCATTGACATATTTAATTAGGCCTTTAATCAAATATGCTCCCACTATTTTACTCAAAACAAATGACCCTCATCATTTGATTCGGAAAATCCCGTTGGAAGATTTTCTAGTGGGTCGAGATCCCTATTTCACTTCGTTCTAAGTCCGCGTAGGCGGATTACACAAAACTAGGTTATTTAGGTAGGAACTCCTTCCAATTGTATCTCATACAACTCTCGAAATTTCAGTTGGGTGAATAACTCCTTATTCCAATCCATCATATGGATCATTCCCAACTCTTGCTTCTAAACATATATAAGAAAATTATAATTAAGTTTGACCCATTGTTTTAGCAGTTGGATATTACAATTATCCCATCGCACCTTACCAATATAGAACATGCACCTCGCTTTGGCGAAACCTACATTATTCGATACTAGTCTTGATGAGTGCTAAAACTTGGAAAGCAAACATATATAATATTCTCATAATTTGTTTAGTTAAGTTTGACCCATTGTTTTAGCAGTTGGATATTACAATTATCCCATCGCACCATACCAATATAAAACATGCACCTCGCTTTGGCGAAACCTACATTATTCGATACTAGTCTTGATGAGTGCTAAAACTTGGAAAGCATAAACTTAATATTTTAGGTTGAGGGAATTGCAATTGTTATGATCTCACCGGCTTATTTATCATATAAATCGTCTCTCACATGCATCAACATACATACACATGCATCAACATACATACACAATGAAACAGTTATGGCCCCTAGCGCAATTGTTCTCCCAAGCCAATGAGAGAACCTAAGCTAACCTAGTAACGATCTAAGCTTCTCCAAGCAAGATCCTCAAGGTTGTCCTCCTTTAGTATTGAATTCTTCTCTAAGCTTCTCCAAGCAAGATCTTCAAGGTTGTCCTCCTTTGATCTTGAATTCTTCTCTTTCTTCATATCATTATTCTCCTTTGATATTGAATACTTCTCTTTCTTCATATCATTACATTACAGAAGAAACTCGTTTTACATACGAGGGATTGAGATGAGAAAAGAATTTACATTAAGAGATCAAAAGGAGAGGCACGACACGCAGGTCGTATTTAAAAACCCAAAACAAAATAAAAGAAGACTAAGGCCATAACTGATCACAACAAGGCAACAATAATAAACACATTATTATTATTATTATTAATCTCAATTCCTTTAATGAATTAAAACCAAATTAAATTTCGGCGACCGATCACACTACGCAGAGTTAGCCGGGGTTTCCAAAATTTTAATGAACAATTCATTTGAAATGGACATTGTTTTTGCATCAACACAACTCTTGCGTAGGCACAAAATCAGAAACCCAAAATTTTGACTCTGGGAGTGTGACGACCATCACAGGCGTGTGACGAGCGTCACAGGCCATGTGAGTGTGACGAGCGTCACAGGGCACGTTACGACCGTCACAGATCAAAAACAGAAAAGCCTAAAATTCTGTGAGTGTGACGACCGTCATGGGTGTGTTACGACCGTCACACATCCAGTTTGTTACGCTTGTTACGCTCGTCACACGAGCCTCACGCAGCCAAAGTAACAAACTTTGAAACAGTCAACACGCTCGTCACACGAGCTTCACGCAGCCAAAATAATAGGACTTTGAAACAGTCTACGGACCTCTTCCAAAAGCCCTAAATTCACAACTCCTTGACGGCACAACCCTTGCGCCGTCACCAACCCTAATGCGCCAATTTCAGACCGTCAAACACACCTCGATTGTTGATTCAGTATGATTGATCAACAGGTCATTGCTTCACCATACTATTGTCGGATTCCGAAGCAAATGACCATTGATCGCTCAAAGGAAAACAATCATTTAGTGTTCGAATGAATGAAACATGAACGGTATATCACATATACCGTACTTTGCATTAGGATTACTTATATCATATATAAGTTGATCGGTCTCAATTGTGTAACCTATGGACGATCGATGTATCGCTGCTTCACCATACTAATGTCGGATTCCGAAGCATAGTCAACATCAATCATCCAACTCGTACACTCATGATGCCAAATTTAATTGCCCGTTTAATTAATAGATTCATTCTGTCTTTTAATCATATTAATACAGAAATTAAACACCTATCCGATTCATGGTTTCGTAAGTGGCTCTGATACCACTGAAGGAGAATTGCGACCCAAAGCGCAGCGGAAATTAAAAAATTTCTCCTTTAGAGATCCTTACGAATGGTCATGATCAGTGATAGAATATTTACCTCTTATGACGGTTGAAGCCTTTGGTGAAGATCTCTTCTGACGATCAAAACCCTTTGATGCAGATCTCTTGTGACGATCAAACCCTTTGATGCAGATCCACTAAACGATCACGAACGTTGAACGATGACAACGTCTCTACTCAGTCCACACGAACGGTTTCCTTCAATCTCAGTGCTAGCTGGTACGAATGAAGGCTTTGAGCAAGAGAGAGAGAGAGAGAAAGAAAACGAAAAGAATGCAACCGCCACTTAGTGCTTCTGCACAAGGGTTCTATTTATAGAACCACTTGTGTGGGCTTCAAGCTAAAAGCCCACTTAAGTGTATTTTGGCCCATATCTTATAATATGCCCAAAATCACTTAAGCCCATGGTACCTTACCATATTTCGTATTCTACTCAAGTACACCGTACCTTACGATGTTCTATAATCCACTTAAGGGCACCGTACCTTACGATATTCCTTAGTTACTCTATCTCTCATCAATCCGTCCTTTGTGTGTGACCCTGTAGGTTTTCGCGGCGTTGGCAATTATATTAAATCATGTATTTAACATAATAAACAGTGAGCGGTATCTAGCAACACATCACTGCTACCCAAGACACGAAAATGTCATGTGATCTGACAATTCCTTCTGTGATAATACTTATGTGTATAATTACCCTTTTGCCCTTATGTCTATATTGAACACAAGGTATAGACCGTGTCATCCTTGTCTAGTTCAATATTGGGCCCGTAGACATTTATCCTGTTATGCAGGATGGGCAAATTCCATCTAGGTCACTCATGTCCCTCAGCATGCTTCGTGGAGTACCCATCAACTGTCTTTATGGTTATCCAGTTACGGACAACGTTGGATCAGCAATAAAGCACTCGACTCTACACCTAGGATCCATAGTGGTTTCAGGTCGAAGAGTGGAATACACTATTATCACCATGAGAATAACTTATGACACTTTGCATAACGTTCTATATAGTATTCTCATAGCGGGTCAATCCGGTATAAATATTACTCCTAATATTCATACCTATGTTTAAGACTTGATAACTCTTTATCCATGATCCATGAGATGTGATCATCAGTCTACAAACATAATAGTCTTAATGCTTTAATGTTATCCCACTTCACACTAAAGCTCGACTACGGATACTTTAGGAATAGTGTCCTTATGTTTAATGTGTTCTCATGATTAAGTCACACTTAATACATTAAACGGACTATCTATTCCAGGGACTTTATTAATCAACCATAATAAAGAGAATGCCTTTTATTATTCGATACAAGTACCAAAATGTATTGGCCTCTAGGGCTTACACCAACAGTTTTCTCTTCTGTTTCTTCTTCTTTTCCTTCCTTTTCTATACTTTTCTCATTTAAGGATGGGAGTTGAAATACATGCAAAAATAAATCGAACACTTGCGGAATAATCGGAATATAAATGAAAGTGGTACAATTTTTGAGTGTAAATCAAGACAAATATACGATGTATTTTCACGTTATCAGTTATTCTAAGAAATCTAATCACAACCAAATGGTTAATGATCAATACAACAAACACAAGATTCAAAATGTAATCAAAATTATGATCCAAACTATGTTAATCCGGTGATCAAAGCAATCGACATTTTGTGAGTCAAAAAATAAAAGAGATAGAGAGAAAGAGAGAGTACACAAGGATTTATTTAGGCAGTTCCCTAATAGACCTCTCTATGGGTACGTCTACCCTCAACTCGAATTCGAATTAAGATATTAATATAATAAATCTTACTATGCAAATGTATGAATACAAGAGGTGAGAAATCAAATCCCACAAACCCTAAGTTCTTTCTTGACTCTAGCACATCCAAAAATCTTGATCAAAGATTGATTAAGTCACCAACAATGCCGCTTCAATTCACCTGTTGTTGGTACTTCCTTGCATGACCTCCTTGTCTCAACGCTCTCACCTGGATGAATTAATTCCAAGCCCACACTTGTTGAAACCAATATTTTTCAACATGATCTATCATTTCAAGCTACTCCCTTTTCAACACACCTAGTCTCAAGGCTTTCACTCGATCGGATACGAATTGCATAATCTTGTCAAAAACCTTCAAACCCTAAAGATTTTGAAGGAAAACTCCAAACCGGTTTTCTTATTTGAATCCCTCAAAGATTGCAACCCAATATTCTCGGTACAACAAATATAATTGGATGTTATCAATCCTAATTTAGATGGCAACCAGTCAAAAAATGATTATGTGTAGTTTGCTTGTTTGTATGCATAGATTGAATTGGAGATGATGAGATGCTTTGAAATTCTGGATTCATGTAGGTTTTACTTACCCTAGAAACCTTACTAGAGAATGATGCATGTATGGAGTATTTATATACATGAGTGATTTAGGGAAAAAGGAAATGAAAAGGAGGATAGAAAAATATGAATTTTTGAAGACAAATATCAGATAGGTCAACTTATACAAGTTATGTGTCGACATGTTCGTTGCATAGGTCGACCAGTCCAAGGTCATGTGTCGATCTATGATAATTATGTGCTCCCTATATGTGATCTAAATACTCGACACATAAAATAGAGGCCACATGCTTTAATATGGAATCATACGCGTCGACCTATAGACTTCATGTATCGACTTATAGCCAAGGAAATGTTTCCATAGGTCGACCTATAGCCAGAAGAGTTTTTCATAGGTAAGCCTATAGCTCTATGTGTCGACCTGTACTACTATTTTTCATAAAAAATGATTTTTCATGCATGTTTGATGCATGAGACCTTTCCCACATTGTTTCCAAATACTTTTATGCTTCCTAATGCTAATATGCACATAGAGATTCAGAAGATACCATTCAATATATATTTACGCTAAAGTATCCTAGTTTTGACATCATACAAAAACACATCTAACATAAGTTGCACTCACATACTCCCCCTTTTTATGATGGCAAAACTTGAGACGGTGCTATGCGTTTGCAATGAAAAGCTCCCCCTGAATGTATGCACCATACAACTTCATTCATCTTCATCTTACTTCTCCGCCTTTGACAACATCAAAAAGAAATGAAACAATCCACGAGAAGAATCTAAAATCACACATAAACGAATATAACACACAGAGGCGTTTTGTAAAGATAAGAAAATCAATATGATAACACTCACATATAATGATTGGTATATTGAAAAGAAATACTTAAACATAATTACAAGACAATAATGCAACAATAGAACAAATTGTCACAACTTATGCCACATAATCACAATACAATCATGAAAAATGAAGGATACAAAATGAACACGAAATACTTGACATGCTACAAAAACGACATTATTACATGATATACGCCTTTAGTGCTCCCGAAATGCTTCACACGTATGTTCTCTAGCAAGGCAATAAACAAAGTACCATCATACAAACCAAAAACATAGCTGAAAACATAATAATGACACACAATCAAGGATATTATTAATAATGTAACAAGTTCAATCATAAATCATGAGAAAAATAAATAACAAACTGATGCACCAATTACTATATTTCAAGGAGAATGAAGATAGCACAACATCACTATAAGCATATGTATTGACATACATCAATTGCACATGTTGGAAGTGATCATACGTGAACTATCTTATATGTCAAGAACATGAATCATATGGACCATAAACAACATGCAAAAAGAGAAAGCTAACACATAACAACGGAAAATGAAATAATAGTACCTTGCTTGTGTAATGATGAGGAATGCATTCTTATGAAGTATGCTTGTCAATAAATGTTAGATAGACAAGAAATATTCAAAGTACATTAACATAACATTTAGGTAAGTGTTGAGATGCCAAGAATTCCTAAATCATGTCGAATGTTAAAGAAGGGTTCTGACGCAAGTGGTTTTATAAAAATAGCGGCTAGTTGATTTTTACTATCAACATGCTCAAAAACAACGTCGCCTTTTTCAACGTGATCGCGTAGAAAGTGATGACGAATTTCAATATGCTTAGTAAGTGAATGTAGCATCGGGTTCTTAGTTAGGTTAATGTCACTAGTGTTGTCGCAAAACATTGGAATATGATTTAGTTTTATATCAAAATCAAGTAATTGTTGTTTAAGCCACAAAATTTGAGCACAACAACTACCGACCGCTACGTTTTCCGCCTCGGCAGTTGACAAAACAACTAAAACTTATTTCTTGCTATGCCAACTAACTAAGGAATTTGAAAATATGTGAAAAGTCACACTAGTGTTTTTCCTATCCGACTTGCATTTGGAAAAATCGGAATCAGTGTTACCAACTAAGCTACAATCACTCCCTTTGGAATATCGAAGCCCATAATTTGAAGTACCATGAAGATAACTAAAAATACGTTTGACGACTTTGATATGAGATTCCTTAGGGGCCGATTGATATCGAGCACAAATACAAACACTAAACATGATATATGGTCTAGATGTAGTGATATATATATATATATATATATATATATATATATATATATATATATATATAATATATATATATATATATATATATATATATATATATATATATATATATATATATATATATATATATATATATATAAGAGAATCTACCATACCTCTATATTTCTTCAGTTCCACATCCTTACCATTTCCGTTTCTTTCCAAGTGTCCATTCGTAGCCATCGGAGTGTCAGTCGGCTTTGCATCAACCATGCTAAATATCTTTAGCAAGTCCTTGCAATAATGGTGTTCCAAATATCTTTCCACGACTACCTCTATGGATAATGCCATGTTGAATGTCATGCTTACATTTTACTCATATTTCTCGTTTTTCCTCTATTTTGCTTAGTTTCGTCGAGTAAGGCCTTTTCTAGGCCGTGTACCTAAAAACAAGGAAAAATACCAGCATAACAATAGAAATGATAATAAAAGGGTGGTAAAACATGTGCAATCCAAGTCAAATATGTAGTGTGTTTTGATGTTATCACTCTATTATACGCCCCTTTAGGTTCGATATTCATTATCTAATAAGCAAATCTTAAGACTGGAAAAAACCTGAAGCTCGTGATACCACTTGTTAGATGATAGATCTAGATCTAAAGGGGGCGAATAGATCCCAAGTTAAAAAATTATTTAAACTTTGATTTAGAAATTTTTGGCGCGGAAGCATGTTTCAAATATTTCATGGATTAGAAATCGTCTAATCGAACCTACTATTGAAAAGCCTGAATATGCGTAGTAGTACCAATATAATGATAATAATCCACAAGTAAATAAAAGAGATAGAGAGAAAGAGAGAGTATGCAAGGATTTGTTTAGGCAGTTCCCCAATCAACCTCGCTATAGGTACGTCTGCCCTCAATTCGAATTCGAATTGACATATTAATATAATAAATCTTACTTTGCAAATGTTTGAATACAAGAGGCGAGAAATCAAATCCCATAAATCCTAAGTTTATTCTTGACTCTAATACTTCCAAAAACCTTGATCAAAGATTTATAAAGTCACCAACAATGCCACTTCAATTCACCTGTTGTTACTACCTCCTTGCACGACCTCCTTGTCTCAAGGATTTCACCCAGCTGAATTAATCCCAAGCGCGCACTTGTTAAACCCAAGATTTGTCAACACGATCCACCATTTCACGCTACTCCCTTGCCGACACACCTAGTCTCAAGGCTTTCAGTCGATCGGATCTGAAATGCATAATCTTGTCAAAAACCTTCAAACCCTAAAGATCTTAAAGGAAAACTCCAAACCAGTTTTCTTATTTGAATCCCTCAAAGATCGCAACCCAATATTCTCGGTACAATAAACCTAATTGGACGTTATCAATCATAATCTAGATGGCACCCAATTAAAAATTGACTATGTGTAGTTTGATTGTGTGTATGGATAGATTGAATTGAAGATGATGAGCTGCTTTAAAATCCTAGATTCATATATGTTTTACTCACTCTAGAAACCTTACTAAAGAATGATCCATGTATGGAGTATTTATATGCATGAGTGATTTAGGAAAAAAGGAAATGAAAAGAAGGATAGAAAAATATGAGTTTTTAAAGACAAATATCGGATAGGTCGACCTATACATATTATGTGTCGACCTGTTCGATGCATAGGTAGACCTGTCCAAGGTCTTATGTCCACCTATGACAATTATATGCTCCCTATGTGTCGATCTAAAGACCTGGCACATAAAACAAAGGCCACATGCTTTAATACAACAATATACATGTCAACCTATAGAATTCATGTGTCGACCTATATCCAAGGAAATATTTCCATAGGTCGTCCTGTAGTTCTATGTGTCGACCTATATCCAAAATGTTTTTTCATAGGCCGACCTATAATTCTATTTGTCAACCTGTACTACTATTTTTCACAAAAGTTGATTTTTCATGCATGTTTGATGCATAAGACCTTTCCCACATTGTTTCCAAATACTTTTTTGCTTCCTAATGCTAAGATGGACATAGAGATTCAGAGGATATCGTCTAATATACATTTACGCTAAAGTATCCTAGTTTTGATATCATACAAAAACACATCTAATGGAAGTTGCATTCACACAACAGAGTCGCCATCAAACTTTATTTATTCTCGAAGGAAGCGAAAACATCGATAAAACCCAAGGGGAAGAGAAAAAAGGGTAAGGAAGTAGGTTATGCAAGGGGAACTTATTAACATCCCTCACATCCGTTGTACTCAACGAGAACCATTTCAATTGTTCTTTGCAAGAACGAGTGTTACGATCTAAAGATTACTCACGAAAGGATAATGGAAAGATAATAATAAATAAATGTGCTCGACAAGGATGCGATCTCTTGTGCCTACGTATTCTCATCATGCAATAAGGAAATCAGAGCTCCGTAGTTCATGGTAGAAAATACGGATGCGTTAATTGTTTTTAATGAATAGTTTTAACATTCGCGTTCTACAATCAACTTGCTTGTATGATCGAGCATGGGAGACTTAAGAGTTTGTTTGTTTGCAATAGAACAGACGCCCTTGGATCATACTCTAGCAATTAAACATTACTTTTATGCTTATGCATGAAGGCTTAAGCTTCATTCACGGTAGAACGAAAGTAACATGTCCTTTCTGAAAAGGTTTTGAAAAGGAAATGATGCCTAAAGGAAAAAACGAGTTTGATGAGTTGAGTTTGCTTTTATTCTGAAAAGAAAGTCCTAATTTGAATTATACAAAAGTCTATGAATGGAGGTGAGTACCATGAGCAACTTGGTCATTCGTCCTGTACCCAAAGATATCTAGAATGAGGATATGAATTCTCCCTCTCACCCCTTCTACATTTCTTAAGGATTGCAGCGTATAAATCTAATTATATTTTTAATTATTTTTGAATTTATTCACAAAAAATGGTTTTAGTCTTAGTGAAACAAAGAAAGAAAAAGGGAAAGAAAATCCTAGAGGGTTGAGAGCTTGATCTTCAGTATGCATGCATCATTTGTGTAGAAAGACTTATCAGTTATTCGATTTAAATTGCACTAAAGTCTATAAATATAGGTGAATACGATGAGCAACTGGGCTATTCGTCCCGTACCCAAAGATATTAAGAATGAAGATAGGAATGGTCCCTTTCATCCCTTCTCTACTACTTAAGGTTCATGACGTGCAATTTGCATCATAACTGTCGAGTGTTGAAGTTGAACCTTTGTAGTGCTTGAACATAAATCCAGTTTGTCTGCAATGTCTAACTTGTATTAAATGGGAAGTCTTGAACTTGATGATATCTTGAGATCCAGTGCATCAAGTAAAGGAAAATTGTCCTATCAAGTGTAGCACCTCAAATTTTCCCCCCTCATTCATGCATTCATTTTTAGGTCATTTAACATTTCATATTGCATTTCATCATGTCAATCAGAATTAGATCCAAGAAGCTTGAATATCATCCAAGACACTTTGTGGGTTCTATCTGGGTGATCAGAAAACACAAGGGAATGACTTGAGTTACTTCCAACATGTTCAAATTGGGTCTATTCATCATTCAAAACGCTAATCTTGAAGGAGCAAAAGTCTGTTCCTGAGCTGTCATGCTCACTAGGCGAGCAAATTCTTCGCTAGGCGAAGCGCACGCGTTTTAAAAATAAAAAATATATATAACAGAAAAATCTTGGACTTGGACCTCTCTCATTTGAGCCCACCAAGCCACGAAAATCAGGTTATAAATTCTAAAAATTCAGTGGAAAAACCCTAGAAGAGCTAACAAAATTCAGAGCAGCCTCCATAGACACTGAAGAAAAAACTCCTTTGCACAGGATCACCTCTACCAATTCCATCTCATATAAACCCTAAGATTGTTTTGCAAACCCAACCGGGCAATTCAATTTCATTCGATCTCTCCAATCAGGTTTGCCCTATCTCCATTACTTTATGCTTTCAATTTGAAATTTCTGAATGTATGAGGCATCATGGGTGAATTTGGAAGAGTGGGTATCGTTAGGTTTCACATGTGGGTTTAGATATGCATGAATGTGTAGAACAATGCCTTGAATGTTTGATCACTTAATTTCTGAAATGGGTACCACGGGGTTTGGGGTTACTGAAATCAGACTGTTATCGAGGAAGAACCCATAATCCGCAGGCATTCGCTAGCAATTCGCTAGGCGAATCTGCAGCGAAGCTTCGCTAAGCCTTCGCTAAGCGAAGCAGTAGCGATCGTGACAGTAGTTGTTTTTTCTGTTTACTCTCTAATCCGTCTTGTGTTTGTTGGTTTTTCTGTTTCTATTGCATCCGTGCACTGTTTACCTGACGCTGTTGTGGTTATGGTCCTTCTGTTTGGTGCAACTCTTGATTGCACCCCATCTTGTTATTCTAACTTGTTTGTTGAGTTTTTGTGAGGGCTCACATGACTCTTGAAGAGATAGCTTGCTTGGTATTCCACTTTATTTGTGGGATACCATTTGGAGATTTATTCCGATTACTTTGCTGACTTGCTTTCTTTGATGGTGCTAGCTTGAGAGATCACCGGGTTTCTTGCTTCTTTAGTTGTTATTACTTCGGATTTTTATCCATGTGGTAGATCTCTTGATCCCTTTATCTTTCCCGCATTTTACCGCTTTCTTAGCTGGAAGACCTCGATAGGAGGCGATGTTTTTTGTGTGTTTACTTTTGTGCCCAAAGACCTCCAAGAAGAGGCACCAGTGCTAAAGACCTTCACGAAGAGGCAATTAATGGATAAAAGGGATTAGTAGTCAATCCCCCGTTATTCAGTGTGTCGTTCTTTATGCTCGCACTACGTGTCGATGCTTCAGAACAACAGCCCAAGATCTTTTGTCCGGTCAGTCAGTGGAGAGGGTTCCACCTTTATGAATCCCCACTTTTTGTTATGAGCTCACCTTGTCCAGGGTTAAGAGCTATGCGGTCTTATCCTCATTACCCTTTTGATCTGCTCACCCTGACGTTCAGTGTCAGTGGTTAAGAGCCCGTTCGATTACCCTTCCATGGCTTGTTTGTCGAGGTTGATATGACCCCTCTTGACTAAAGCCTTACCCATGTATGTTTGAGCCCCCTTGTTGGCGTGTTTACTTTATGCATGTTTGTTTTGTATGGTGTGATCATCTCCCCATAGGATTGCTAGGCTTCGTATAGTCTCTCGTTTGCATGTCAATTAAGGTAGCACGGTTCCTTCGTCTAGGACTTCCTTTTTTGCATGAGCATTCCTAAAACACAAACAAACTCATTGATTTTTCTTCTCCTAAGAACACGTTAACTCCTTCTACTACAGGTGAGTAAGTCTCCAAAGGTCGAGCATCCGGTAGATTGCGTAGTAACGTCGTTCACCTAAAAATAACACACAAAACAAACAAATAGGTCAGCCGAGCTACGAAGACTCTGATTCTCATATTCAGATGAGATACGTATGCAGTGGATGCGACATCTGTGCGAGTCATTTTCTTTTGACCCCTATTTTAGTAAATAGTACATTAGATAAACCCGCACCCTTTAGACAAGAACAACAAGAGTGGATCCCGTAGAGTACTACAGATGCGTAGGGGTGCTAATACCTTCCCTTCGCATAATCGACTCCCGAACCCAAGATTTGGTTGCGAGACCTTGTCTTTTCCTTTCCTTTTTCCAGGTTTACTTCGAGCGTTTCCTTTCCCTCCTTTGGGATAAATAACGCACGGTGGCGACTCTTCTGTCATTTTCTTTCTTTTTTTGCCGGTTGTTTCGTTTCGCATTTAGGTTGCGACAGCTGGCGACTCTGTTGGGTAACCGGTCTCCCTAAGCGAGTCCCTCATAGCTTTTGTAGGTTTCTTGTTGGTTGGGTGTTTATTTCTTTTGTACAGTTATTTATTTACCTGCTTTACCTTATTGCATTCATGTAAATATGTCTGCTGTATCTGGGGGTTCTGTTGGGTTGTTTGTTTGTTGGGGTGGGATGTTCTATGAGATAAGCCCACTACCCAGGTTTGAGCGTACACACAGGTTTTAGAGTGGATGGTCATGAGGCTTGCGTGGCATGTTGCTACGTTAAGTCGTTCATGAGACCCACATTCTAGACGAGGTTTCTGTTGGATATATTTTGTCCTATGGGTGTTCCATAACGACAAATATTCCTTTAGAAATCGTCGACTCTGGTGACCATTTCCCGAGAACTCAATCGAGGCCTCTCCTCTGAGACGCGTTTATGTTAGCTCTGGTGGGCGCATTATCGCTGTTCAATCCGAGGACCCCGAGACTGGGAACTTGCTTTAGGATATCCTGTTGAGGGGAGTCAGTGGAGGTCTTTTATCCCGTAATAATGCCAAACCTTCAGTGGTAAACGTATTATTCTCGACTGAAGGGCCGGAGTTGACGAACTTCTGTTCTTAGAACCTACTAGTGAGGGGCGAGCTAAATTCAGGAAACCTTAACCTCCAACCAACCCAGTTTTCTGGAGCAGAGTTCTGATCTTGTATTATATTCCTCAGTGGGTTTCTCTTCAAACAATGCAACCCAACAGTTGTTCAAGCAGATACAACAATCTTGATTTCCATGTCACTGCATTGCATCACATCATGTTGCATTTATATCATTTAATACATGTTTATCTATTTCTAGGGGGTTTACATCTTCTTCTTGATTTCGGTCGGGGTTCTCTGGTTTTTCCGAGATGGACATTGGCAGAAAGAGACACGTCGCCTACAAGTTTCCTTGGAGCCTATTCAACAGCTGATGAAGTTAATGGATCACGGTTCTCTAGAAGGATTCCGGAAGGATTATGGTTTGATTCTAAGTTTCGTTACGGTTCTCTCCAAAGATCAACATGATGCTCTCTTTACATTGTTGCAGTTCTATGACCCTCCATTGAGGTGTTTCACGTTCCCAGATTATATTTTGGTCCCTACTTTGGAGGAGGTTGCTAGTTTTCTTAGAGTTCCTATCAAGCCGTAGTTGCTATTCTACAGTTCCGAGTTTCTGCCTGATCTCAACATGGTTGCTTCAACCACATATTTGGGGAAATCAATCTTGAAGGCTAATATGTGTCAGAAGGGAGAAGTTAATGGTTTTCATCTGAGTTTCTTACTGGGAGAAGCAAAGAAGAAGCTTGAAGATGGTGACTAGAGGGGTTTCAATGATGTGTTGGCTCTTTGTGTGTATGGGATTGTCCTGTTCCCTAATGTGGCGAAATTTTTGGACGTAGACGCCATACGCCTCTTCATGTTGGGAAATCCGGTGCCGACCTTGTTGGGAGATTTCTTTCATTCAGTGCATCACAGGAATGAGAATAAAAGGGGAGGATTGGTGAATTGTTGTGCGCCTTTGTTTTATAAGTGGTTCAGTTCCCACCTACCCAAGTCAGGAGCGTTTGTTGATGTCAAGAACTCGTTGAGTTGGTCAAAGAGACTGATGGGGATAAGAGCTAAAGATATTTCTTGGTGGTCAGACCGGAGCTTGCTTCGGGCAAATATTATTCATAGTTGTGGGAACTTACCGAATGTACCATTGGTAGGAAGAAGAGGAAGTATCAACTACAATCCTTCTCTGGCAGTCAGACAGTTTGGATATGCTTTAAGAGCTCCGCCTTTGGAAAAATATGTGGAAGAATCTTTGTCTTTCCATTCTTTATCTGATTTGACTGTATCCCGTAAGGCAGCTGAGGCTTGGCTCAAGGTGATCAAGAGAGGAAGAACTGTGCTTGGCAAAGGAGATTGTAGAACTTACCCTCAGTATGAAGAGTGGCTTCAAGGAAGAGTCAAAGAGTTTGGTCTGCCATTTCCTATTGAAGAACCTTTGTATCCACCTACTCCTGAGCAGTCAACAATGGTGAGCCGAGAGGAGTATGACAAATTGAAGAATGCCATGGAGGAGCTTCAAACTAAAAACTCGGAGTTAAGTGTGAAGCTGCAAGACTGTATGCATCAATTCCATGAGGCAAAATATCGAAGGGGGAAGCTATCAGATTGCAAGAGGAAGCAAAGAGGAAATTAGTTGTGGAGGTGGACTTCTTCAGGAAGACAGACAAAGCCTTGGGATCATCCAGTTCTGAGTTGAGGGGAGTCAAGCAACAGTTAACAGATGCCCATGGTAAGTTAGCTGGGTGGCAAGAGCAATGGGATGCATTTTCAGTTTCTAGGAAGGCAAAAGAGAAGGAGATGGTAGCCCAACTGACTGTTCAGATGGAGAAATTGAAGATTTTGGTGAAGGAGAAGAACAATGAGCTTCTGTGCGCCCGTTCAACCAATGGTTACATCACAGACCAACTTGACAAAGCTCAAGAACAGATTGAAGAACTCAAGGTGCTGGCAGGTTTGAAGAAGTCCAGACTTGAAGAGGTATTCGGAGAAGACGATGGGAATTACTACAAAGAACACATCAACGAACTCGATGGGGTTATTCACAAGAGGAATCTGCTTATCCGGAGTTTGACAGAATCTCCAGATCATCCTGACATAGTGGCACTACTGGCTGAAGTGAGGAGCAGTCCTTATGGGTTGTATGCAGGACGCTGATTCCTGATTTTTGTTCCTCTCTTTACTTATCGTGTTGTTGCTTTGTAGTGATGATCCATAGGCTTGTTGTGGAAATCCTCTCTTGATGTATTGTTGGCTAAGGCCTTTCCCTTCTTGAACTCATTTATATGATGATTTTCCTTATTGCATCTTGATCTCAGAAGTTTATCCACAACTTGGTCTTCTTGCGCTTTCTATCTGATGTGAGACTGGAATCAAGGGGGTAGAATACCCGTTGGAATTGATAAACATGTCATTGCATTTACATATTCATTTGCATATCTTGCATAACAGGTACCGCTGCGGTGTTCTCATATTATTTGGTGTTCCACTAGCAGGATAGCTGATTCAGGAATTCACCGGTACGGTACCCGCAAAAACCACCAGAGAGCAATGGAAAGCCTACAAGCAGAGCTCACCGAGATGAGGATCCGCAAGACCCAATTCATGGATGTGGTTCAAGGGGTGGCTCAGGGACAGCAAGAGCTCAGGAAGATGATGCAGAGGAATCCCGCCACTACTCAACCAGAGACGTTGACTGATCCTCCAGCTGGAGAGGTTAATGGACCCAGTGGACCGGGGCCTACCCCGATCCCGTAGGTCAACTCCGGTCAACAACCCGTCCATGATGGTCAGGACGATCAGTTCACCCAGATGCAGGAAGACTTTGGCATGGGCCATGGCATGGACCCCATGTTTAGAAGATTAGAGGAGAGGCTGAAGGCAGTGGAAGGACAAAATCCTATGGGAGTAGACGTTGCTGACTTGGGATCGGTCTCAAGCGTGAGGGTGCCACCGAAATTCAAGGTCCCGATATTTGACAAATACAGTGGCAACTCTTGCCCAAAGACCCATGTGCAAGCCTATTTCCGTAAAATGGTTGCATACTCTGACGATGAAAAGTTGCTTATGTACTTTTTCCAGGATAGCCTAGCTGGGGCATCCTTGGAATGGTATATGAGGCTGGACAAAGCCCACATCCGCTGCTGGAGGGATTTGGCTGAGGCTTTCGTGAAGCAGTATCAGTATAATGCAGACATGGCTCCAAACATAACTCAACTTCAGAATCTGTCTCTTAAAAGCAATGAGTGCTTCAGGGAATACGCTCAACGCTGGAGGGAGACAGCTTCCCGTGTTCAACCTCCTATGTTGGAGAAGGAAATGGCTAACATGTTCATGAACACTCTGCCCGAACCTTACTTGGAGCGCCTGGTGGGTTGCAATGCCTCCAACTTTGCTGATGTAGTCTCTACCGGCGAGAGGGTGGAGAACTATTTGAAGACATGCAAGATCCAGAGTGGAGGTGGATCTTCATCAGGGGTGAAGAAGCCGTTCATTTAGGGACAAAAGAGGAGAGAAGGGGATGCAAATGCCATATCTTCTTATCAGAACAGGGGTAACCGGAGGAATAACTTTCAGAACTATCATCAACAACCGTATGTTGCGGCTGTGACCATTCCGGCTGTAGCACCACTACAACAACAACAACCACAACGTCAGCAAACTCAGTACCAACAACAACAACCGGGTAACAAACCCGCCTATCAACAGAGGCAAAGGATGATGGACCGGCGTTTCGACACTCTTCCAATGTCGTACGCTCAATTGCTTTCTAGTCTTCAACAACTACAACTTGTGCAGTTACGCACTCTGGCTCCTCCTGTTGGTAGGCTTTCGGTGGGTTACGACGCCAACGCTAGGTGTAGCTTCCACTCTGGGGCACCTGGCCACAATATTGAGAACTGCAAAGCTTTTAAGCATGTAGTTCAGGACCTCATAGATTCAAAGGCCATCAACCTTGCACCGGCTCCTAATGTCGTCAACAATCCCATGCCACAACATGGTAGTGCGAATGTTAATATGATGGAAGGGGAAGCCAAATCCGTCAAAGATGTGTTGAAGCTGAAGACTCCGTTGTTGGATATCAAGGGCTACTTATTGAAGGCCGATTTTTTCCCTGGTTGTGGGAAGGGTTGTGTGGATTGTGCTACTCAGAGTGGAGGTTGTTTGAAGCTGCAGCAGGGTATCCAGGCCTTGCTCGGTGAAGGTACCCTCCAGGTTAAAGATTTGTCTGTCCAAGAGTCTGTGGAAGGGGTTGAGGAAGATGTGTTTGAAGATGCTACTAATGAATTCACAGATGTTGTTCCTACTGATTCTGTAATCCATGATGATGTATTTAATTTTTCCAATGTTGTTGCTGATATCCCAAACAATATGGTTGATTCTGATGTAATTGAACTTGATTCTGATGTTTCGGATGTTTATGTTTCAATGAATGAGATTTCAGAGTATGACTATGATGTTGCTACTATCACCATTTTCTACCCAACTCATCAGATCAATGTATCAGAAGCGCAACCGGTGCCACCAGCGCGACTGTCCACTATGATTATCACAACCCCTGGTCCTTTACCTTTCACCAGTGAAAGGGCCATTCCTTGGGATTATGGGGGGAGTGTGTACACGCACGATCATGGGGTAGAACGATCACTAAAGGTAGAAGAGGGTCAGAAGTCTGAACTTGAAGTTGAAGGTCCTGTAGTGGACAATGTTGGTGGAATCGGGCGATTCACCAGGAGTGGTAGACTGTTCTCACCACCCGTTACCCAAACTGATAGTGCTGATGCTGCGGCGAAAGCCAAAGGCAAGCAAGTCGTGAATGAGGGTGCCTCTACACCCCAGGCTGGTTCTGAGCCCACTTTTGCGAAGGATGTGGACGAGCTTTTGAGAATTATAAAGAAAAGTGACTACAAGGTAGTCGATCAGTTGATTCAGACTCCGTCCAAGATATCCATTCTCTCACTCCTATTGTGTTCGGAGGCGCACAGGGAGGCACTATTGAAAGTCCTAAATGCTGCATATGTGCCTCAGGAGATCTCAGTGAACCAACTGGGAGGAATCGTTGCAAATGTTCATGCAAGCAACGAGTTAGGTTTTACTGATTCTGACTTAACACCAGCTAGACGCAACCATAACAAGGCTTTGCACATCTCGATGGAATGCAAAGACACCGTGTTATCTCATGTTCTGGTGGATACAGGTTCCTCTCTCAATGTGCTACCCAAGAGAGCCCTGTCAAGGTTAGAAGTAGAGGGTTTGGTCCTGAAGCCTTCAGATCTTATTGTGAGAGCCTTTGATGGTTCTAAGAGGTCGGTGTTTAGAGAGGTAGAATATCCAATTCAGATTGGATCACAAACCTTCAACACCGTATTCTATGTGATGGATATCAGTCTTTCCTATAGTTGCCTGCTGGGTCGTTCTTGGATCCACAATGCTGGGGCAGTCTCTTCAACTTTACATCAGAAGATTAAATTCCCAGTCAATGGAAGGATTATCACCGTCTGTGGTGAGGAGGATATTCTGGTCAGTAACCTGTCTACATTCAAGTATGTAGAGGTAGAAGGTGAATTTCATGAGACCCTATGTCAGGCCTTTGAGGCAGTTCAGATCAAGGACACAGCTCCGGTGGAAGAAGTTAAAGCGGGTGCCTTTATCTCGTCCTTCAAGCAGGCACAGGCCTTGGTAGATTCGGGCGTTGCCCCCGGTTGGGGACGTCTGTTGGAGTTACCAATGAAAGAAGACAAGTTCGGGATTGGGTATCAGCCAACTCTGACTTCTACAACTTCAACACTTCAGACTCGTTAGAGGCCGATTACTTTCTCCAGCACTGGTGTCATCCAATATGGCCAGGTCTCTGCGGTCAATGATGAAGATGGGGATAGTGATTGCGACATCGATAACTGGGTGCGTCCGAGGATCCCGGGTGAAGTCATCAACAATTGGTCTTCTGAGGAGATTGTCCAAGTCACTTTTCTGGAGGAGTAATATTTCTTGTTTATTCATGCATGTCTAAGTCTTACGTTCCGCCCAGGGCGTAATGACTCATTGTAGGGCTCATCTATGCGAATACCTGCATTTTTATCATAAATAAAGGACGTCTTTTTGCATTCAAAATTTTGTTCACTGTTTTTCTATTTTTGTAGTTTTAAAAAAAAAACAAAAATGAAAAAATATCTGGCAATGTTTTGTTTAGTTTTCACTTTGTTCACACTCATAAGCACATACCATCACTCATGCAGATGCACATCACCGGATCCTATTGATAACGGTTCTGCTATGGCTTGCTTCGACTTTGAAAATCCGATCTTTCAAACTGAAGAAGAGGGTGATGAAGACTGTGAACTCCCTGAAGAACTTGCCAGGCTATTAAAGCAAGAGGAAAGGGTCATTCAACTGCATCAAGAGTCTACTGAAGTGATCAATCTTGGCACCGAGGACGTCAAGAAAGAAATCAAGATAGGGGCTGCTTTGGAAGACGATGTGAAGATGGGGTTGATTGAATTGCTGCAAGAGTATGTTGACATCTTCGCCTGGTCTTATCAGGATATGCCCGGGCTTGACACAGACATCGTGGTACACCGTTTGCCTCTCAAAGAGGATTGTCCTCCGGTCAAGCAGAAGCTCAGAAGAACAAGACCAGAGATGGCCGTCAAGATAAAGGAAGAAGTGCAAAAACAGTTGGATGCAGGGTTTCTAGCAGTCACCAATTATCCGCCATGGATTGCAAACATCGTTCCAATACCTAAGAAGGATGGAAAGGTACGGATGTGTGTCGACTACTGGGATCTGAACAGAGCTAGCCCTAAGGATGATTTCCCATTACCTCACATTGACGTTTTGGTGGATAACACAGCTTAGTTCTCGATATTCTCCTTCATGGATGGCTTTTCTGGCTATAATCAAATCAAGATGGCACCAGAAGACATGGAGAAGACAACATTCATAACCCCATGGGGCACCTTCTGCTACAAGGTGATGCCGTTTGGTCTGAAAAATGCCGGGGCAACATATCAACGAGCGATGGTGACTCTTTTCCATGATATGATTTATCATGAAATCAAGGTTTATGTTGACGATATGATTTCCAAATCTCAGACAGAAGAAGAACATTTGGTGAATCTGCAGAAACTGTTTGAGCGTTTGAGAAAATTCAAGTTGAGGCTTAATCCGAACAAGTGTACTTTCGGGGTGAGATATGGAAAACTGCTGGGTTTCATTGTTAGCGGAAAAGGGATTGAGGTGGATCCTGACAAAGTGAAGGCTATACAAGAAATGCCTGAGCCAAGAACAGAAAAGCAAGTCCGCGGTTTCTTAGGGAGGTTGAACTACATTGCAAGGTTCATCTCTCACCTAACAGCCACGTGTGAGCCAATTTTCAAATTGCTAAGGAAAGACCAGGCTATCAGGTGGAATGACGATTGTCAAAGGGCTTTCGAGAAGATCAAAGAGTATTTGCAGAATCCCCCTATCCTCATGCCTCCAGTCCCAGGGAGACCGCTGATTATGTACTTGACAATACTAGACAATTCCATGGGTTGTGTTCTCGGTCAGCACGATGAGACAGGTAGGAAAGAGCATGCCATCTACTACCTAAGTACGAAATTCACAGACTGCGAGTCGAGATACTCAACGCTTGAAAAGACATGTTGTGCACTTGCATGGGCTGTTAAGCGATTGAGATAATACATGCTGACTCACACAACCTTATTGATCTCTAAGATGGATCCAGTCAAGTATATATTCGAGAAGCTAGCTCTCACCGGAAGGGTTGCTCGTTGGCAAATGGTACTGACAGAGTACGATATCCAGTATACGTCCCAGAAAGCCATCAAAGGGAGTATTCTGTCAGACTATCTTGCTCAGCAGCCGATTGATGATTATGAGCCAATGAAGTTTGATTTTCTGGATGAAGACATCATGTTCCTCAAGATGAAAGACTGTGAAGAGCCAGTTGTTGAGGAGGGACCTAATCCAGATGAAAAGTGGACTTTAATGTTTGATGGGGCCGTCAATGCCAAAGGAAGTGGAATTGGTGTTGTCATTACCACTCCGAAAGGTGCCCACATGCCTTTCATCGCTCGTCTGACTTTTGAATGCACCAATAATGAAGCTGAGTATGAAGCCTGTATCTTGGGTATCGAGCAAGCCATTGATTTGAGAATCAAGACTTTGGACATCTTCGGAGATTCAACTCTAGTGATCAATCAAGTGAATGGTGATTGGAATACTCTCCAGCCTAATCTGGTCCCCTACAGAGATTACACGAGAAGACTGTTGACTTTCTTCACAACAGCAAAGCTATATCATATACCTCGTGACGAGAACCAGATGGCAGATGCTCTTGCTACTCTATCCTCCATGATCAAGGTGATTCGGTGGAACCATGTTCCCAGGATTGATGTTATGCGCCTTGATAGGGCCGCGTATGTGTTTGCTGCTGAAGTGGTAGTTGATGACAAGCCCTAGTATCACGACATCAAGTGCTTTCTGAAGAATCAAGAGTATCCTGCCGGGGCATCCAACAATGATAGAAAGACTTTGAGAAGATTGGCAGGCAGTTTCTTCTTGAACAAAGACGATGTGCTGTATAAGAGGAAGTTCGACATGGTTTTGCTCAGATGCGTGGATAGACACGAAGCAGACATGTTAATGCAGGAAGTTCATGAAGGCTCCTTCGGTAATCATGCCGGAAGACATGCAATGACTAAGAAGTTGTTAAGAGCAGGTTATTACTGGATGACCATGGAATCTGATTGTTCCAAATATGCTTGGAAGTGTCATAAATGCCAAATTTATGCTGATAAGGTACATGTGCCGCCAAATCCTTTGAATGTGATGTCTTCACCGCGGCTTTTTGCTATGTGGGGCATTGATATGATTGGAAAGATTGAGCCGACCGCCTCCAATGGGCATCGCTTCATCCTTGTTGCCATCGACTATTTTACCAAGTGGGTCGAAGCAGCATCATTCGCGAATGTCACCAGACATGTGGTTGCCCGATTCATTAAGAAAGAAATCATTTGTCGTTATGGGATTCCCGAAAGAATCATTATTGATAATGGTTCTAATCTCAATAACAAAATGATGAAGGCGTTGTGCCAGAACTTTAACATTCAGCATCACAATTCTTCCCCTTATCGCCCTAAGATGAACGGCGCTGTTGAGGCAATAAATAAGAACATAAAGAAGATTGTGCAGAAGATGGTCGTCACGTACAGAGATTGGCATGAGATGCTACCCTTCACCTTGCATGGGTACCGTACTTCAGTACGTACATCGACCGGGGTAACCCCTTACTCCCTTGTGTATGGTATGGAAGCAGTCCTACCTGTTGAAGTGGAGATTCCTTCTCTAAGAGTCCTGTTGGATGTCAAGTTAGACGAAGCTGAATGGATTCAGACAAGGTTCAATGAGTTGAGTCTTATCGAAGAGAAGCGAATGGAAGCCATTGTCATGGGCAATTGTATCAGAGTCGGATGAAGAGAGCCTTTGATCGGAGAGTGCGTCCTCGATGTTTCCAAGTTGGAGATTTAGTGTTGAAAAGGATCCTTCCTCCTCAAATAGATCACAGGGGCAAGTGGACTCCTAACTATGATGGACCATACATTATCACCAAGATTTTTGATGGTGGGGCCTTAATGCTTGCAACTATGGATGGTGAAAACTTCACTTCCCCTGTGAACTCAGACGCAGTTAAAAAACACTTCGCATAAAATAGACCCGCTGGACAATAAAAAGAATAGTCCAGGCAAAAAATGGGCATCCCGACGAACCAAGAAAATGAAAAGGTTCGGGCAAAAATTAGGGATTAAAAATGAAAAGATTGTACACCCGGTAAGTTGAAAACCTGAAAGGGCAACTTAGGCAAAAATGGGTATCCCGGTGGATTGAAAACCTGAAAGGGCGATCCAGGCAAAAGTTAGGGATTAAGCGAATGGTTGCGTTCTGAGTAGTTCTGAATATCATCTCGTATGGATAACCGGAAACTTCCGAAGGATAGGAAACAGTCCAATCACCTTTTTCGGAAAGCTGATCATTTGGAGGATCTTGAAGACGAGCGAATCATAGCAGAATTGGAACCCGATAGAAATCCATTTCACATTGCCATTAGATTAATTTCTGTTTTTATCTGTTGTGCAATTACCTCTTTCCAGGGATTGCTTCCTGATGTAAATACCTATTCAGAGGCCACTAAATCAATAAAATCATGTTATTCAGTACATCTCTGTGTTCATTTTCATTTTACTGTTTTGTTTGCAAAAATGACGTCCGAATTTTTGATAAACATTGCATCATGAAACATAAGAGCTTTACAGGTACGTGCTAATAAACATTGAAAATTGCTGTAAATTTTAAGTGCTTTGGATCGTCTATTCAGAACAGGTACACTCGGGGCATTTCCTTAAGGTCCCCATCAAATGATCGCGGATGTTTTTCCTCAACAGTTGGAATTTGGTATCTTATCCCTGCAGAGCTGGTCCGAGCGTTGGGTTCTTCAATCCCCAGCAGGCTCTCACTGCTGTACTTCCCCAAGTATTTGTTTCAGATTATACATTCACCAGCGGAGTTGACAGTGTCAGACTATATATTCCTAGCGGAGTTGACAGTGCCAGACTGTATCTTCCCAGCAGAAGCGGCTGCTCCTCAGAGTTCGATGCCAGGTCGATGATCTCGACGCCAGATCCACAGTCTCTTTCCTTGAAGCAGAATCTCGGTACCGTATCGGTGTTTGCTTCCCCTGCTGAGTCGTCTCTCTCGCAGATTATGGTTTCCAGAACCACTGTCGCTTTCCTCAACAACAAGTTTTCAGTGTCGTTCTCTCCTCAGTCAGAGCCTCGGTATTTTGTTATTTGCCAGAACACCGTGTGGCGGGTCATTTCCCCACAGAGTTCTTTGTGCTGTACATCTCCAACAGCCTTGCCAGGGTCTAGAAGATGGTGATCATTTCCCCAGCAGAATTCCTTGCCTCAGCTTGGCGTTCTCTCTAATCAAGCATTTCGCATCCCTGCATGTAGAATCATATTGCATTGCATCCTCCTAAATTGCGTAGCATTTCCATTTTCATGGAGTATTACGCCATTGAAAAATTCAAACATACGCATGTAAAGCATAAGGCATTCTCGGTATCCCAAGTGATAAGCCAGAAGTTATTTCCAGTACTCAGACTGAAGATTGTTCATGACTTATCTTTATTATTCCCAGCAGGGGTCGTTGGCCCACGCGCCGCCTCAATTATCATTTTCCCTATTTCTGCCGATGCTGACAGGCATGAAATTTTCTGGTATTTAGGCTAATTTTCCGATGTTCAGATCGAAGAAGTTTCCGACGTTCAGGTCGATGCAACTTGTGGCCTTCAGACCGAAGTGACATTCAGGCCAATTTTCCGATGTTCAGATCGAAGAAGTTTTCGACGTTCAGGTCAACGCAACTTGTGGCATTCAGGCCAGGTTTCCGGTATTCAGACCGAAGTGGCATTCATGCCAATTTTCCGATGTTCAGATCGAAGAAGTTTCCGACGTTCAGGTCGACGCAACTTGTGGCATTCAGGCCAGTTTTTCGGGTACTCAGACCGAAGTGGCATTCAGGCCAGTCTCTCGGTGTTCAGACCGATATTAATAATCTCATATCTTCCGATGCTTATATCGAAGTCATTTCCAGTATTCAGACTGATGAGCGGAATTCAGGCCATGGTTATTTCTGTGTTACCATTTATTTTGGTATCCAGGTTAACATTCTTTTTCGATATTCAGACCGACTCTCACCGTACCAGACAGATTCTTCTTTCAAGACCACCTCTTTGCCGATTCTGACAGGCATTGTTACTTCACTTCACTTCAGTGTAAATTTTCAGGCTTTTATTGTATTCAATCCCTTGATACCTCGAAAGTGCGAAAGCCGCTGCTATCTTCTTTTCGGGTCTCCAGTTGATTGAATAGGGGCAGTTGTAGCACCTCAAATTTTCCCCCCTCATTCATGCATTCATTTTTAGGTCATTTAACATTTCATATTGCATTTTATCATGTCAATCAGAATTAGATCCAAGAAGCTTGAATATCATCCAAGACACTTTGTGGGTTCTATCTAGGTGATCAGTCAACACAAGGGAATGACTTGAGTTACTTCCAACATGTTCAAATGGGGTCTATTCATCATTCAAAACGCTAATCTTGAAGGAGCAAAAGTCTGTTCCTGAGTTGTCATGCTCGCTAGGCGAGCAAATTCTTCGTTAGGTGAAGCGCACGCGTTTTAAAAATAAAAAAATATATAACAGAAAAATCTTGGACTTGGACCTCTCTCATTTGAGCCCACCAAGCCACGAAAATCAAGTTATAAATTCTAAAAATTCAGTGGGAAAATCCTAGAAGAGCTAACAGAATTCAGAGCAGCCTCCATAGACACTGAAGAAAAAACTCCTTTGCACAGGATCACCTCTACCAATTCCATCTCATATAAACCCTAAGATTGTTTTGCAAACCCAACCGGGCAATTCAATTTCATTCGATCTCTCCAATCAGGTTTACCCTATCTCCATTACTTTATGCTTTCAATTTGAAATTTCTGAATGTATGAGGCATCATGGGTGAATTTGGAAGAGTGGGTATCGTTAGGTTTCACATGTGGGTTTAGATATGCATGAATGTGTAGAACAATGCCTTGAATGTTTGATCAGTTAATTTCTGAAATGGGTACCACGGGGTTTGGGGTTACTGAAATCGGACTATTATCGAGGAAGAACCCAAAATCCGCAGGCATTCGCTAGGCGAATCTGCAGCGAAGCTTCGCTAAGCCTTCGCTAAGCGAAGCAGTAGAGATCGTGAAAGTAGTTGTTTTTTCTGTTTACTCTCTAATCCGTCTTGTGTTTGTTGGTTTTTCTGTTTCTATTGCATCCGTGCACTGTTTACCTGACGCTGTTGTGGTTATGGTCCTTCTGTTTGGTGCAACTCTTGATTGCACCACATCTTGTTATTCTAACTTGTTTGTTGAGTTTTTGTGAGGGCTCACATGACTCTTGAAGAGATAGCTTGCTTGGTATTCCACTTTATTTATGGGATACCATTTGGAGATTTATTCTGATTACTTTGTTGACTTGCTTTCTTTGATGGTGCTAGCTTGAGAGATCATCGGGTTTCTTGCTTCTTTAGTTGTTATTACTTCGGATTTTTATCCGTGTGGTAGATCTCTTGATCCCTTTATCTTTCCCGTATTTTACCGCTTTCTTAGCTGGAAGACCTCGATAGGAGGCGATGTTTTGTGTGTGTTTACTTTTGTGCCCAAAGACCTCCAAGAAGAGGCACCAGTGCTAAAGACCTCCACGAAGAGGCAATTGACGGATAAAAGGGATTAGTAGTCAATCCCCCGTTATTTAGTGTGTCGTTCTTTATGCTCGCACTACGTGTCGATGCTTCAGAATAAAAGCCCAAGATATTTTGTCCGGTCAGTCAGTGGAGAGGGTTCCACCTTTCTGAATCCCCACTTTTTGTCATGAGCTCACCCTGTCCAGGGTTAAGAGCTATGAGGTCTTATCCTCATTACCCTTTTGATCTGCTCTCCCTGACGTTCAGTGTCAGTGGTTAAGAGCCCGTTTGATTACCCTTCCATGGCTTGTTTGTCGAGGTTGATATGACCCCTCTTGACTAAAGCCCTACCCATGTATGTTTGAGCCCCCTTGTTGGCGTGTTTACTTTATGCATGTTTTTTTTGTATGGTGTGATCGTCTCCCCATAGGATTGCTAGGCTTCGTATAGTCTCTCGTTTGCATGTCAATTAAGGTAGCACGGTTCCTTCGTCTAGGACTTCCTTTTTTGCATGAGCATTCCTAAAACACAAACAAACTCATTGATTTTTCTTCTCCTAAGAACACGTTAATTCCTTCTACTACAGGCGAGTAAGTCTCCAAAGGTCTAGCATCCGGTAGATTGCGTAGTAACGTCGTTCACCTAAAAAAAAAACAAAACAAACAAATAGGTCAGTCGAGCTACGAAGATTCTGATTCTCATATTCAGATGAGATACGTATGCAGTGGATGCGACATCCGTGCGAGTCATTTTCTTTTGACCCCTCTTTTAGTAAATAGTACATTAGATAAACCCACACCCTTTAGACAAGAACAACAAGAGTGGATCCCGTAGAGTACTACGGATGCGTAGGGGTGCTAATACCTTCCCTTCGCATAATCGACTCCCGAACCCAAGATTTGGTTGTGAGACCTTGTCTTTTCCTTTCCTTTTTCCAGGTTTACTTCGAGCGTTTCCTTTCCCTCCTTTGGGATAAATAACGCACGGTGGCGACTCTTCTGTCATTTTCTTTCTTTTTTTGCCGGTTGTTTCGTTTCGCATTTAGGTTACGACATCAAGTGATCAAGAGACTTTTGATCACTTGAATAGACAGAGGAAGTGAGCACTATCAAAGGATTTAATTTATCAAAGAAAACATTGATCAACTGAATAAATCAGGGAGAAAATAGTTGAAAGTTCATGTACACATAGATAAGGATTAACAAAACATTAGGGGTTAAATCCTAAGCACCTAAGTCTAAGGGATCATGCCAATGGTTAAGGTACAATTTAATCAGAGAAATCAACAAGGTTCTAAGAAGAAAACAATTGATTAAATTATCAATTAAACCTAAATGAACAAAATTAATTATAATCAATTAAATCTCTAAATCAAGAATTCTAATTCTAAAGCATGAAAGAATTAAAAATTAAATCACATCGAGTAATCAACATTTATCATGTACAATTACAATCTAAACCTAATCATGTAAAGTAGGTTGAATCACATATTTTCTAATAATTTTATCAATAATTAAGAATTAATCCACACAATTAATTCTAACTAAGTCAATTAATCATGTTAAAAAAGCTAATTAAAACTAACAATTAATCTCTATCAATTCATGAACAATTATTAAAGAATAGCAAAAAAAAACAAAAGGAACAAAAATTGAAATAAAATGCCAAAAGAAATGCACAAACAGAGGGTATGCGATAGAAAAATAGGGTGCAACTAACAATGGCCCATACCAAGGCCCAAAATCAAACAAGTTAAGGAATAGGGGGTGCCATGGCTGGGGGAGGTACGGGAAATGCATTTGTTGGGCCAAAAAGCCCAAAGTTCAGACAAGGCAGTGCTGAAGGTGAGTGAATGAAGTGGAAGAATGGAATAGTGACTCATCAAGGCCATGTGCGACACAAATCATATTAAACACATTATTCACATGTTAAAAAAAATCAGAGTTAAAGTTCAAACATGGTAATTTCCCTCCTCCGAGCCCAGTTTCTTCTCCGTCGCGATGGAGGTCGCCTCTGGCGGCTGAGGAGCCTCAATGCTACAACACTCATATCATTTTCCTCAATTCTTTGCCCTGAATCAAAAAATCAATATGACAAGACCTAAATATGTTAGAGCAAGATTTAGTTCTACATCTATACCTTGAGTTTTGATGATAACAATGTTGTATTTATGTGAGAACAATTTTGGTACCCTAATGGTTCGTTATTGTGTAGCTTTAACAACCATTTTAGATTCTGAGTATATGACGTGCAACACTATCAATTTATGAATAATGAGTTCCAAATCCGCTTCTACACCAGTCATAAGAATTTTTGAAAGATGATCAATATTGCTGCTGTAATGATCTTTCTGCTTCTGTGCAGGTTCACTCCTGAGAAGGTTCTGAGTAGACACTATGTTACTGTTGCAACGTTCTCTCAGCATGTGCTTCTGGACATGACTCTAATCACTAAAATTCTGAAGAATAGAAAGCTTCTAAAGTTATGTTACTTAGCTAAATATTCCTAAGATCTCAAGCCAGACGATTGAGGTTATCAAGGTTTTGACTGTAGATTCTGAAGACTCCGAAGATTCTGAAGATACTGAAGATCTTAAGCCACATTACTGATGCTGTCAAGGTTCTGACAAAAGATTCTGAAGTTTCTGAATCCATCTTTATGTTTCTTCATTTCATGCTTCATCAAGTTTCATAAGAAGCCAATGAAATTGAAGATAAGATCAATTGGATACATGATCAAATAGTACATTGTACAAATCAAATATCCTTTCCACTACCTGATTTCATGGGCAAGGACAATACTATACATCACACATGTAACTGATTTTATGGGCAAAGGACAATACACAATATCACTCATTTCACCATCCAACAGTGGAAATCCGCTCTATGAGCTTTCCCCATTTTGCCCACCAACATTTGTCTTCTTATGCTATATAAGTAAGACTTGGAGACTTGAAGAAAAGAAGAACGCTAAATGTTGATGGTGCTACAACAAACTTGACAAGTCTTTTTCTTTATGAAAATATATCAATTTTTATACACAGTTTTCTTTAAGTATTTGTTTATCATTTGTGTAAAATCTTCTTTTATAGAAGCAACTTGAAACACACAATCTTATTCAAACTGTTTGTTTGATTCCTTAAGGAGACTAGGGTATAGTCGGATCCTTGATAAGACAAATAAAGTTATTCTTTGTGAGTCCTTAAGGAGAATAGGGTATAGTTGGATCCCTGAGAAGACAAAGAAGATTATTCTTTGTGATTATTATAATCTGTTGATTATAGTGGATTAAGTCCTTGTGAATAAGGCAAATCACCTTGGCGGATGGACTGGAGTAGCTTTTAGTTTCAAGCAAACCAGGATAAAAATACTTGTGTTTTTATCTCTTTGTTATTAACTTTTAAGTGGTGTTCTTGAGTTGGTAAAAATATTTTGTTTTGTAAAACACAATTCAAACTCTCATTTCTTGTGTTTCTCACACCTTCAAAATCTTCATGAATGGCCTGAGTTGAAGCACACAACTGAAGAAACCTAGAACCAAATATGCGAAATTAAATTCTCTCTCCCCCAGAATCAAAACCGTAGAGGTCAGGGCTTTGATTCCCCTAACGTCTCTCTATATGCCAGTAACTCCTATGCAATAAATCGATGAAGATGATGGAAAACTCACCGAAGCAGCGCCAAAATCAGGTACGAAATCTCGAATCTTATTTCTCCTATCTTTCTTCTTTCTTCTTCTCTTCTTCTTCTTCTCAAATCTTCTTTTGGAAATTCTATGAGATCGGATTATGGACTAGAGAGAGATAGAGAGTGCTTGAACCATGAAGAGTGAATCTTGAAAACTCTGAAAATGGTGAATTGATTGTAACTAAATCGTGAAATGAGTGAATCATGTACTTATAGTGGAGGATTAATAGAGTTGATCTAACTCTGTAAGATGAGTGAAGTCTGAGTTTGTTGGAAGTTAGATCACAAAGTTAGTTGTTAGTTATATCTAGTTAGTTAGTTAATTAGTTTGAGTAGAATGAATCAGTTAATTGCAGTTAAATGGTGATTTAAACTTGTTTAGTAAAGTGAATGAAACTCGAGTTAATCTTTAATTGCGCTAGTAACTTCTATTAAATGGATGAGTTAAACGAAAGTGTTAGGTTGCAGTTAGTTTAATATGAGTATTATTGAATGTGATGTTGATATTTCTGTTAAACATAATATTCAGTGAAATGTTAGTTGTCAATGTTAAGTTGCAGCTAAATCCTTGATAAATGTTATGTTAAATGGAGTTTCAAATTTTGTTGTTAAATGACACTAAGTGAAAATGTCAGTTGGAGTTAATATGTTAAGATGAATTCAATGTTTACTTGTGTTATATGAAAAGCTTAACTCGAATTTGAATGAAGAGTTACTTGGACTGCTTGTCGATTGTTGCAGGGTGCCTTCTAGGTTAATGATGGTTTAGCTTTGATGTGCTCACTTGCTGTAGGAGGTTTGAAGGTATGGGTTGTTGCAGGCTTTTGTTACAGGATGGATGTTTGACTTGTAAGGTTTGTTAAAGGATTGCTGATTGATGCATGATAGATGTTTGGCTGCTAAGTTAATGAAATGGTTGCAGGCTGAAGTTGGATTGGTGATGTTTGGCTTGTAGGGTTTGTTGAATGTTGTGCTCCTGATGTGGAATTGGTCTAGTTGTTCACTCTTGGTGCATGTTTATCGCATGTTGTGGCTTCTAGTTGCAATGCTTTTATGGTTGCGATGTTTGGAAATATGGACTGCTCATGTGTGTGCCTTGTTTGAAATGCTCAAGTTGGTTTGAAATGGTTTACATTAGTTTGTTGTATTGGTTTTGGTTTTGATATGGTAATGATGAACATGTGTTTAGTCATGACATTGCCTTATGTGATATTTTTTTGGATTTTGGTGTTTTGTAGGTGATGGATAAATGCCAAGATGATCTTAACTTGAAGACCAAGGAACTATGACCTAGGGATCGTAGAATTATAAGTTGACTTTGGTCAATTGGTTGACGAAAAAGTCAACAGTTGGCCAAAACTTAACTTATGCAAAAATGATGTAATTTTGTAATCTTTTTTCAATGAATGTATTTTGGACAATGTACTAAATGGGTCTTGTAAATGCAATGTAATTTCCTTTGTTAAAAATGAATGTTCTAATGATACAATGAACCTCTTCAATTCAATTGACCATTTCCCTAATTCAATGCAACCAATTGAGAAGAAATGCTTTGAATGATTGAATGGCATTGAAATCAAATGACCATGAAATGATTTACCCAAATAGACAATGAAATTTTAACCAAATGATGATGACCAAGAAAATAAATGGATAGAGTGTAACTCAGATCAAATGGTACCAATGAGAATATGCAATGAAATATGAATGTAGCCATGCCTTAGACCTATCAAAGCAAGCCATGGACTAGGGTTTAGCTAGGTCAAAGCTCAAAGTCAAGAAACAACCAAAGGCCTAAATCAAAAGCAATCCACATAAGCAATGCACCAATGCTCTGAGCCACACTAGGGTTTTCATACCCCTCAAAGAAAACCGCAAGGTTCACTAACCTCAAGATCAATGATTAGGGATTGGTATGGAATAAACACCAAGATGCATCCTCCAAGGCCTCAAGCACCTATCAACTAGGGTTTTGCCTTAATCACCATGATAGGCTCTTCTCAATGATTGTAGCATCACACCCTCTAGGGATTGATCCTCAAGCAAACCCTAGCTCCTTGTTAAGTACAATCAGCCTTAAACCTTTGAATCTATGATGAGATTGGTACACTAGATGATATGGATGTTCATGAATGCAAATGTATCTTAAACCAAAAGGTTAGATGAAAATGAAAAGGGAGAATAATTTTGGGGTATGACACCGACTATCCCCTCGTGTAATTCTAAAAGGGCGTAAGTGACTTCCTCCTTCCTTAGGAACTTCAACAATGGTGTAGGTAAGCCTATTTTATATAAAGCTCATCCTATCATGGTATACTCACCAGCCATTCTCTTTGCCAGGGCATCTTTGGATGGGTCCGATAGTAGACTTCCTATCTCGATATACTCATGTATTAGAGACATTCAGGATGGAAAGGCAGTGCATTCTATGGCTGACATTATTTCCCTCAGGACTTCAATGCTTGGGGTTTTTCTAGTCCCATGAATGAAACAATGATTAATCTCAAGATTCCTCGTGTTGGCTAATTGGAATTACACATCAACATGAGTGATTTCTTCTAGTGGAACATGAGCAGTTTTGGATTCTTTGAATCTTTCCAAATGTTTGGTAGCTAGATTGAGGTATCGTTGCAATAACATGTATTTATATTAGGCAACCCTTCTTATCTGAGAGATGACTAGCTGGGAGTCTGTTCTTAGCTTAATATGGTCTACCCCATATCTTCAGATAAGGTCATTCCTGCAATCACCACTTCATACTCCACTTAATTATTGGTGGTTGATAACTCGAATCTCAAGGATACTTCTACTACGAGCCCATCATTATTCTCTAGGATCATACTGGCACTGCTTCCTCAAGTGTTAGATTACCCGTTCATTAACATTACCCTCGAGCAATCTTGCTTTGGAGGTATGAAGGTAATTTTAGCCAAGAAGTCAATAAACAAGTAAGCCTTTAGAATTTTCCTTGCTTTAAAAGATACCTCAAACTTCGACAACTCAATGGCCCACTTTGTAAGATTCCTGGCCAAATCCAGTCAATAATGCACCAATTTCAAGGGAACGTTAGTCCGAATGATTATGGAATGTGTGAGGAAATACCTTCTGAGATTGTGTGATTCTGTCACCAATGCCAAGGATGCTTTCTCAATATTCTGGTATTGTGCTTTTGTTTCAGTCAATGCCTCCGATATGAAGTACACATGGCTTTGGTTGGAGTTAGGATTTCTAATTAGGACGAAGTTCACTGCCTGCTCTATGATAGCTAGGTACAGATACCATGTTTCTCCAAAGAGCGATCGAGTGAGCATTGGTGGCGTGGCTAGATTTTAATTCAATGACTCAAATGCCTCTTCACTATTGGGACTCCATTCAAATTTCACCTCCTTCTTCAACAACTTATAAAAAGGTAATGCATGTTAGGCGTATTTTTAAATGAACCTGTTCAAAGCTATCAACAAGCCATTCAACTTCTGGACCTCTTTCTTTAAGGCTATACCGCTCATTTAGACCAATGTTTCACACTTGTCGGGGTTTGCTTTGATTCCTCGCTCAGTTAGGTGGAATCCCAAGAGATTTCTAGCTCTTATCTTGAATGTGCACTTTTTTGGATTGAGACTCGTGTTATAATGGCGAGCCCTCTTAAATACCCGTTGGAGGTGTTGAGCATGGAGCTCCTCTTAACCAAATTTTACAATCATGTCATCCATGCGCACTTCCAGGGTCTCCCCTATCTCGTCTTAAAAGATCTTGTTCATCATCATTTGATATGTTGCACCACCATTCTTCAATCCAAAAGGCATGGCATTGTATTAGTAATTGGCTTGTTGTATCATGAATGTCATCCCTATCCAGTCGAGCCCGAACATAAGTATTTGATTATACCCGAAGTAAGCATCCATGAATGATAATAACTTGTACCCAACTGAATAATCTACAAGTTTTTCTATGTTCGAGGGCGGGTAAGAGTCCTTCATGCACACTCTATAATATTCGTATAATTAACACATCCTCCATGCTCATGAGGCTTTCTTTACTAGAACGACTTTGGATAGCCATTTCGATACTTATCCTTGGAAATGAATCTTGCATTTAATAGTCCTTTGATTGCGCTCGCGGTAGCTTCAACTTTCTCTGTAAACTGCCTTCATCACATCAAGGAGACATAACGAGCGCTGAGATCGACATTCAACTGATGGCAGGCCACATTATGGTCAATGTCGAGCATCTCGTGCAATGAGATAGCGAAAATATTTGTGTTGGCTTGAAGGAATTCGATTAATGTAGATCTTACCTCCAGGGGAAACCCAAATACTATCTTTACCGATCACGTGGGATTATCACCGAGTTGGACGATTTCAAACTTATTGTCAAGGACGGGCCTAACTTTATCCACACGAGTATCCAAATCGAACATATTGATACCTCCTGGATTTTCCTCAGATTTTGCTGACGATGCGAGGATTTCATACAAAATAATTTCTTTGACATTCCTTGCTTCCTTAAGGTCGGTGTTGGTCACGATCGAACCCCTTTCCATATCATGGTATGCTATCTTGAGGTGGACAAGGGAAGCCACAACTTCAATCCTCTCCAAGAAGGATCTCGCCAAAATACATTTGAATTTGTTTCTACATGGAATTACAAGGAAGTTAACGGTTACCTCTCTCCCTTAAACTCCTTTTCCTAATGACAACATCAGATTTATCGTGCCACAAGGGCTAGTCGCCGAGTCATTGAAGGCCAACAGATTTCCCCCACAATACATATTCAAATCTGGTTGTCGGAGGCCTAATTGCTACAACGTGTCCATTTAGAGGATGTTGTAGGAGCTTCAATAATCTACGAGGGTTCTTGTCACATTTAAATCAATGACGGTGATAGTTAGGATCAACGAGAGGTCGAAGTTCGAAGTACCACCGATCCTCTCTCGATCTTGCAATCCTAACGCCAATCGATCTTTGTTTTGCTGACAACACTTGTCGTCAGAAAAGGCATTATAATTGCGGATCGATATTGGATGTCGTTGCACCAAGGATCTCATCAATAGGTGATAATTGGTGGAGGAAGGGATCGAAAGATTCGGTGGATCTGTTTGACATAACTAATGGAAATATTGCTTCCATTCCAATGTTTCTGGTAGAGATAGGATTTTAGGTCGAAGATGATTTGCTCGTGGAATCTCGCGGGAATAAGAAGTTTATTCTCACAGACGGCGTCAGTGTTCCGTTTTGGAACCAGAAATTAGGTGTGAGCTGGTGCTGAAGAATCATGAATTGGTGTGATGATCTCCGATACGACGGTGCGATGGTGGATCTGCAAGGTTAACACTCTAATGTCCAAGTCAGTTCAAGAATCAAGATAATTATAATGAAGAGTGGAGATCAAACATAAAATCTTCTATTTTACGTGAAATAACTTTATACATAAGATCATTTAGAGTGGATATTGACTTGGACCTTAATTTTTTCGGCCTTGCTGGCCAAAAACAATATCTAAATATTCTACTTGATTTATAAATATTTATTTTTGTCAGCTTTTGGTCAATTCAATGGTAATCTTGCATATTTTTCTAAAAAAGGAATTGATTAATTGATTAATTCAATAAGTGAAGAATTGTAGCTAAGTAAAAGTCTCAGTAGATTCTAAGTGAAAAATTATTCTAAAGACTTGAGTTTTATTTCATAAATTTTAAAATATAATTATATAATAACTAAATAAATATTATGTGAAATACAGGTTGATGAGTGTTGGTGATTTTAGTATCATCAATGTAATTTTAGTAGTAATGTGATTTACTATAGGCCGATGCAATTATGCGTTAAAGCTTGGAAACGAGTTAGGGGTGGTGCGGAGTGCACGCTCGTCGAGTTAACGTATAATTGAATGCGAATAATTGAAACGGGCTTCCAACGTTCGAAATTTTCTTTTAAATTTTGAATCCTTTCCCAACCGACGTAACCGTTTCTGAACAGTTGCGTCTTTTCGGTTTCTGTTATTGATCTCCTATATAAGGAGTCATTTGGCCTCAGTTTGTAAACACATAACGAAACCAAACTTTCTCTCTACATTCCTGAACATTTCTCTTTGCCAGAAACAAATTGTTCTTCAAGAATTATTCCCACAAAGATTTCGTGAACCCAGGCAAGAATAGGGTCGAAATACTTTGTTCGGAAAGTGTACGAACACGATTCTTCGAAGTTATCCAGGATTATCATACCCAATTTTCTAACAATGAGTATATGCTCACAATCTTTGAAGGTAAGGATATACTCCACCTGGAGGGATTGATTCATTGAGTTTATTACGAGAGAGATTTTTGTAATTGCAGAAAAATACTATATAAATATTGTGATGAAGACAAGTTAAGGTTCAAAATAGATACAGTTTATAAATAAAATTGGCTATTTACATACATAATTGTCATATTGCCTAAAAGTTTATTTTATAGTATAAGTCCAATGAACTAATTCCACCTAAGATTCCTAAAACATGAACCAATCACAAATGAGTTTGTAGACAAAACAAAAGGAAATAATTTCATTGCCAAAATATAATTAAACGTACAAATATTTAAGACATGATATTGAATTTAAATTTGGAATATCCATGCAGACTCCAATTTCTCAAACTTCTGCCAAATCCAAGAGAAAACATTAACTCAAAAAACAAAAAACAATTTTTGTCAAAACTGAAATTTGAGACTTGAAAGAGAATGAAGACAACACAAGATCCAATATCTAAAGGAAAATTAGAGGCCATTTTAAAGAATTTTTGACATAGTGTATGGACAAAAAATAGTCAATAAATATAAATAACATCATATATTAAGTGGAAAATAAAAGGATACTCTCGAACCAACGTTTTACACTGGCTGACCTCCGAACCGAGATGAGATTTTACACAGGATACTCTCGAAACAAGATGAGATTTTACCCGGGTTGATCTCAAACTAAGATGAGATTTTACACGGCCTAATCTTGAACCAAGATGAGATTTTACACGGGTTGATATCTGTGGCGCCGCGAAAAATACCTGAGTGCATCACACGCTCGAAGATACAATAGATTCGCCATCGAATTTTATTTATTCTAAAAGGAAAGAGAAAATATCGATAAAACACAGGGGAAGAGAAAAAGGATAAGAAATTTGATTATGCAAGTGGAAGGTATTAACACCCTTCATATCTGTTGTACTCAACGGGAAACATTTTGATTGTTCTTTGCTCGAATGAGTGTTATTATCTATAGGTTACTTGCGAATGATGAAAGGGAAATTTTTTTAATGATTAGTGTGAAAAAGTAATTTTTCAAATAAGTTGCTTCATGTTATATGCTTGAATCCATGCTAATGCAATGCTTAATTCAATTCTATGCAAAAACTATGTTAGAAACTCCTATGTTGATTTTTCTTTACTACTTGAATATGTTTTTTGTGGATGCAAAAAAAGTGTTTATTGAATAAGTTATTCGGTATAAGAGGATAAATTAAGGCTCTACCACATACATTCAACAAGAATAATTCACCCAAGAATTCATGACAATGGTATGAAGAAAAAAATGGAGAACTACCAACGGAGCAGAGGTTTGCTCCGGTTAGAAGTTCTTTGCGGACGACGCGTCGAATAGAAACGGAAAACCTCGAGAGATAAGCTCTTACACTTCCATTAACTCCTAAGCTTGATCAATGATGATTGGATGTAGAATCTTATGGATGTGCTTGAATTTTGATGATTGAAATTGATGAATTCTTGATGATGAACTTTCTTGAATTGTTGAATCTTTTTAAAACTTTAATGATTATGCTTGGAATTGAATGGTGAATTATTTTTAGATTGTGGTTGAGTTCCATCATCTTAGAACTTCAATGTGAAGTTCTAAAATGGTGATGAATATGAATTTTGGTGAGAGTCAGGGAGTGAAAAAGGGAGAGTGTATAAAAATGGTGGTAAAAAGTAGTTATGGTTGTTAATAGTGGTGCAAAGTGGTTAACCTCCAAAATTGTGACAAATGATATGTTTATATAGTTTTTGTGAATGATTGTGAATCCTTAGATTATGATCCAAGTAAAGCCTTTATCAATGGTTGAAAATTGGAAGTTAGAAATTGTGTTAGTTTGATAGTTAGAGAAGTTAGGGGTAATTAGGTAAATGAATGACTTGTGGAGAAATAGGTAGTTAATGGTAGTTAGAGATCATTCATGTTTGGTTTTTGCATAATTACTAATTTAGGGGGTTAGGTAAATGGTCAATTGGTTATAACTTGAAATTGACTTGAATTTACTTTGATTTTACTTTGGATTTTAGCCACTTTTTTCATGCCTTTTTGATGAATCAAACCACGGACTTAAGTGCTTTTTGGGAGTGGTCTTGTGTTGAAAACAAGTACTTTTCAGTGGTTTAAATTTACAAATCAAAAATCGGATATTTTGTGCATAAAATGGCTTGAAACAAAGTTGAGAAATGTTGAAAAAATAAAGGTTATAATGCAGAACTTTTCCGAAGTGTAGAATTTTTCTCATGACTTTTTTGTGACTTTTGAATGGTTTCAATCTATGATATTGATGATTAATTTGGTGTATCTTCTTCTTTGCAGCAAAGTGAGCATTGGGGTGGGAGAATGGGCTCGATGTGACATCAGAAAGTAAAGATAGAGCCATGGAAATGAAGCTTCATGGAAGATGAAAAATGGTTGGAAACTTGCATTATATAACATGTAACATAACCATGAAATTCTTCATTTTTGATGAAGAATGATGATTCTTTTGATAAAATGCTTATAAGGTAGGTCTAGGAAAACATAGGAGTCAAAATCGAGTTAGTGGTCAAAAGTTGACAATAGTTGACCAAAAAGTTAATAGTTGACCAAAAAGTCAACTTTATCAAATTAATGTAATTTTTTATCCCCTTTTCTTGTAATCCATTTTTTCAACTTGTATCTCAAGTAATAAGCATTGTATCATGAATTTACATGAATGAATAAAATATTCGTTGAATTTCCAACGTTGATTTTTTCCTTAAATTCAAGCAATCTTCCGAATCAAATAACAACCATTCCAATCCCTCTAACAACCAGGAATCCCAAATAAACAGATGTTCCGCACCACAAGTGATATGAGAAACAAAGCCGAATAATTACCAAATAATAACCATGCTTGAAAATCAACTCAAACTGATTAAATCCACTATCACCGAACTTTGACCTAACGATTCTACTATGCAAAATGAGATGAATGATGTGTTAAATGCATGACTTAATTGAATGAATTAAGGACCATGTATGGAGATAATTTTAATGTAAGCCAGACGAATTGAATGAGGAGGTAATTTGGGGTATGACAATATCAATACGACAAAAATTTTACACCCGGATGAGCTCAAGAACCTTTGTAGACATTTTATTGGACGATCTTCACAAACCAACCGAGAGCTTTTGTAGCAGGTAAAACTCACGAACCAAACAAATACTTCATAAGATGATCCCCAAGCCAAACAAGAGTTTTTAATGGTTTAGCTTGCAACAAAATAACTTCTTACAGAAGATACTTTAATCAAGAGATAATACACTCTTGGATAAATTATAAAGATCTTCACTTAAGCACAAGAGATTTATAGAAAAATATGAGAGAGTGAAAAAGTATGATCAAATCTTGTTTTATGAGTTGTTTGGAATGATGGATGAACTCTCTATTTATAGGAAAAAAATGAGATTTAATTTTGGAAATATTCCATGGAAAAAAAGTGTCATAATTGATTAGGCTAATCAATTATTACACCCCAAAATGGAATGTTTTGATTTTTAGTTGTCGCCAACCATTAAGAGACTTGTTCCAATTGATTGTAAGCTCTATAAACTGAAATAATCAATTATAGCACTAGGTCTAATCCATTATATATATTTGTAAACATGCTTTTAATTGATCAAGCAGTTTCCTAATCAATTATCTAGGCCTTAAAAACATTTTTAGGTGGTTTAAACAAATTAAGATTGACTCCTATAATGTTTTAAGTGTGCGTGTGTGTGATATTGCCTTAGTAATTCCAAAAATACCGTTGTTCCTTTACAAGACTCTGAGCACTTGGACAAGCACGATCATGCAAGCTTTCACACTTCTTGTCTTTCACAATTATGAATCTCCAAGTCTTTGCATCATTATCTTTGACTTTAGAATCACATAAGAACTTTGAATATTTAGCTTGATGACACTTGAGATGTCTTTAAGTTGATTACCATCGTCAGAGAGTTGAGAGACCAAACCATCAGAGAACCTTGAAATCGAATTCTTCAATTGAAAATCGTTGGATGCAAGAGTTGACTTCAAAAATATGGCATAATGTTAGAGGAATATGAACAAGAGCATATTCAAAAGGATGTCTTAATAAAGTATCTTATTACTAAGAGCATGTTCGGCCGCTTGAGCTATCTTTAAGAGATAGTGACTTCATTAAATATTGTTGAATATCAGGCGTTATCATCATGAAAACCAAGTAGTTGATTACATATTTGATATCAACCAACTTCATCGTTTTGTATCACCTTCAAATTTCTTGTAAGGGAAAAAAACTGAAAAAATCATAGACAATAATTAAATACCTATTGTTGTGTGAATTTACTAATACGAAAGGAGAAAAAAAGAGAGTACAATCAGATAACTACTTCAAGGATAGATAGATTCACACATCAAAACACATCATTTTAATCTCCCAAATATTGCAGCACCTGCAATATCTTTTTGTCAATGAAAACTAAGCATCTGCCTTGACAATTGCATGATTTTGATTTGAAAGGGGAATAATGGAAGAGCTTCATATCAAAAGATAATTTGAGAATTGAACTTTTTTAATGTTATTTTTAAAAAATTAAATATTTTCAATCATCATAGTAAAATAAAATGAGATGAAATT
Source organism: Lathyrus oleraceus (assembly GCF_024323335.1). Lineage (NCBI taxonomy): Eukaryota > Viridiplantae > Streptophyta > Magnoliopsida > Fabales > Fabaceae > Lathyrus > Lathyrus oleraceus. Next base: position 118,247,351 of record NC_066579.1, read on the forward strand.
CGTTAGAATGATTATGAAAAGTTTTTTCTTTAAATATTATAGCTCTATAGGTAATTCAATATGAATGTTAATCTCATTAAAATTACTAATATAAAATTTGTAAGCACTTAAACCTCAAAATAGATATAAATATGAGTCAAGAGAACCATTTTTGAACTAAATTTTGTAAATTAAATTTTTATAAAGTACTTAACATGTGTGCAAAAAAGTCATACAAAATATATGTTGACTTATTGTTCAATATTAAAATTGTAGAAAGATTAATTTTGTAGGAACTGAAAAAGTGCAATATTTTAATGGAAAATTTGATGATTTTATAGATTATTCAATATTCTATGTGGAGTCAGTATTTATTTTTAAAAGACACAAAAATGAAATCATTTAATAACTAATAATCAAATATATAATCTAAAATAAATCAACAATTTTAATTAGAATATGTTTAAACATAATAATAATTTAAAAAGTGTAGTATGTATTTTAGGATAACTTCGTATTTTTGAATACTTAGTACTTCTAATTAGATTGTAATAATTCAAAAGATAATTAGAGAGTAATACAAGTTCAACCTTATATTTATGCTGTCAACAATGTCAAAATTTCTGTTAGAAAACATTTATGGTTGAATTTTGTGGTTGCTATTATGGTTGAATTTGTGGAAGAAAAAATTTATGGTTGAATTTGTGCAAGAAAACATTATGACTTTTGTGGATGGTTAAACTTGTGTTAGAAAACAATTATAGTTGACATATAACGTCGGCAAATGAATTGATTTGGTTTGGATAATTTCAAAAAATAAATAAATTCAATCAAATGTTTTAATTGTCATTGAATTCTAAATTCTTTTGTTTTAATAAAGTAATAAAAAATGTCATTGTCATTTTTTTTCTCATTATTATCTACTTTTAATTAATATATAAAAGTTAATTACCACCATAATTACTTAATTACCCTAATTACAATCCATAATACAGCTACTTTCATGTTCCTATAAGTAATCTACTTTTAATCTACTTTTAATATATAAAAGTTAATTACCACCATAATTACTTAATTACCCTAATTACAATCCATAATACAGCTACTTTCATGTTCCTATAAGTAATTTCGTACTAAACTCTATTTATATTACTAAAAAATATTACCGTTATTTTATTGTTGTTGCAATCTTATCATTCCAAAATGAAATCAATATTCTGAAATTAAATTAATTATTATTGTAGTTTTTTTGCCAAATAATATCGTTACTTGATTTTCTTTAAATGACAAAATGAATATTTAATTGTATAATTATATGTTATTAAATTATAACTTTAAAATTAAAAATAACTATTTAATATAGTTGATTAATATTAATTGAGTAATTTAATATTATTGTTAATTTACCTACCAATTAATTATTATTATTGTTATTATTATTATTGATATGTACCCGCCATATATGATAAGAATATTTTTAAAATTTAAATAGTATATTTATTATTTGATTTGATTTAATTTAATTGAGATCCAAACTCTATAAATTAAAATCGGTTACTTATTATGAACAATAATATATGGTCATTCCAATGTCAATCTATTATTAATTGAATTTTACATAGATGTAATTTTGCAATAACACACGCTGGCATATTGAATCTTATACCGCTGTTATCTTTGCACTAACATATTTTATCCTTTCAACAAAATAATTATAGTAAATACGTACATTCTGTATACCGAATTATAATAAAAATGTATTAAAATCAAAAGTAATAAAACTGTTTACAGTAAATAAAAATATAGAATAACATCTTAAAATTCTATTCTATTTGATTATTCATTTACTTATTACTAATTTATTTATTATATAAAAATATATCAAATAAATTTTTAAATATATGTTGTGTCATTAGCATTTATTTCAACTTTTGATTTATTATTGATTTTTTATTTCAATGAATTTTTCTTTAAATATTTATGATCATGAAGAAATTAGACTATATTTTTATTTACTGTAAACAGTTTTATTGCTTTTGATTTTAATACATTTTTATTATAATTCGGTATACAGAATGTACGTATTTACTATAATTATTCTGTTGAAAGGATAAAATATGTTAGTGCAAAGATAACAGCGGTATTTACTACAATTTACAGTGTCAAATGCATGGAGTGGTTCCAAATTGTTGATAAATGAAGACATCCCTGAAATTCAAGATTTTATGTCTAAGTATGAATTTTATTTATTTATTTATATTCAGATTATTATACATAATTTTTAATTTCAAAAACAATCTTATTTCTATAGGTTGCCTACTAATGAACAGAAGGAGAAGCCTACTCAATCTGCAAAATCTCTTTCTAATTGGTCTGGTGGTTCTCAGTATTCGCCAGTAGAAAAGTTTGTTCATAATGCGAAATGTATGTCCTTAAGTCAGTTCTGCAAAATCAAACATGTAAGTTGAATACTATAGAGCCGAATTTATCTTTACCATTACAATTATATTGTTTGCTTTTTGAAATTAATATCATTTTTGATTTGCTTTTAGGAAACTTTATGTGTTATTGTAGCAACCACATTGAAATTTGCTGTCTCAAAGTATGGATGGTTTTATTATGGCTGCACAAGGTGTTCTTCGAAGGCACCTAATCCTGAAAAAGCTTATGAATGTTCATGTGGGCAAAAAGTCGAACAGCCTATACCAAGGTACATATAATCTAGATGAATTGCAAATAAATTTGGTAATGGATTTGTTATTAATCATATTATTTTCTTCGTTTAAAATACTATAGGTACACGATTGAGATATATGTTAGCAATGGTGAATCAAAATATCGATTTGTATTCTGGGATTCTGAATGTGCTGCTATACTTGGAATGACTGTTGAATTTATGCATAACTCTATGGTGGAGGTACATTGTTATACATAAGTTAAAATGTTAATAGTTTATCGAGTTGTAAAGTTCAGATTATCACTCATGGTTGATATTTTATTTTTCCATTAGAATGGAGAAGATGATCCAATGGTTTATCCTGATGAGCTTGAAATGCTGTTGAATAAGAAAATGGCTTTTAGAGTTAAGGTGCAACCAACGTTTTCCCAAGCGTCTGTTTGGAAGCTTTGTGATGATGAAGCCTTTGTTAAAGAGATTGAAAATGACTACATAGTAGAAGACGTATAATATTCACTTAATTCATGTATTATTTAAACATTTAACAAGTATAATAAATATTCGATGTTTCAATGTGCAGAATCAGTCTAAAACTGAATATGCAAAGTTGGTCCCTAACAAAGAAAATTTGGAAACTTCCGCAGTAAGTATCTTCATTTGTTAACATAATAATTTTCTATGATAAATATTGTATTATTATAATTCATTTTATATCTGACAATTAATTTTTTATATTGCAAGCAAACATTATCTGCATCTGGTGAAAATGATCCAGAATCAATCATTCTAATGACTCCGGCTAAGGATGTTGTAATTGCTGACAAGGGTGAAGAAGTTGATTTTGAAGCGTCTGGCGCTACGCAATTATCAGACACCAAACCATCTAAGAAATTAAAGATATAACCATCTTCTTAATTAGAATTTTCGGAAATTTGATATTGAAATATATTTTATGAACTTTTTAGCACCAGAATGAGTTCAAGTATGAAGTTGTTAGGAACATGATATATTTTGGTTGTAGGATGTGTTCTTACTTTTTTGAAGTGTTTATTTTGTGGGATTACAATTGACATTTATATTTCATGTATGGTTTAAAGAATGATAATGAGTATTTAATTCATGTGTGTGAAATTATTCAAAATCCTATGTTGTTATGTTGAACATTGTGTTTTGTGTGTTCTTTCAACTACAAAATTTATATGAGTATCATATCTTCAAATGTTAATAAGTATTTTAGATTGATAACAAAATACGTTGTCATCTTATGAAATATGTGTATACGACTAAATTATAAATAGATTATTGCATGTCATGTTTGGTTTCAGCATGCCTAATGGTCTTAGAAATTAAAAAACAATTACATAAAAATTTATTATGAAATCCTTCAAAACTAATTATAGAAAACACATAGAAACACATTTTTTTACAATTTTTTTCAAAGTCTAATACATATATTAAAATTGCAGGTAGTTCAGAAATGTTGGAGCAATGTTTGAATCTTGCATTCAACTGAATTAAGGATTTATAAAAAAAACAAGGTATAATTATCATATACAGTGAATTGTCTTTTGATTGGTAATGGAAAATCTACATTGTTTGTTTGAAATGATTAAGTTAAGCATGCAACTATACTTTTTACCAATCTCACATCATCATATATAGTATTATAACTCAACATATTTAAATTATTTATTTGCCAAAATATAGTTGGGGGTTGAAATGAATAATTATGTCCACTGCCTCCTTTCTATTGGCTAGGTCAGTGGAGTATTAAAATAATTCAGCCATAAGATAATTAATGTTATGCATGATTTGTAATAAATCAATAAGAATATCAATTCTTTATACATTTAGTTGTACAAGAAAATGATTGTAAATAATTAAAGTGGGCTAAGAAAATGGGCCCCACTAAATCCCACTATATATTATATAAAATATAATTAAAAAAATTGATTCAAATATATCAAAATACATTAAAAGAGAGTTTTTCATTGGGTAAGGTGATGTATGATATGAGTAATTTCCAATGGGTGAATTATTTTATGGATTTGGGATAAAAAGAGAATTTTGAAATCTTGAATTATGGTGTGGATTTGGAATAAGAGGTGGATTTCCAAAATATAGGGTGTTTTGTTGATTTGGGATACAAAGAGGACTTGCATCATTTTGCATAAAATTGGAGCATGTGTTATGTTGATTGAGGTTCATTTTCAAATGAAATGTGTACACAAAAAAATAAATAAATAAATAAATTGGTCAAATTTAGACTAGATGTGAGTGAAAAATATGATAAAATAAATTACCTATTTATACTACTAAAAAATATTACCGTTATTTTATTGTTGTTGCAATCTTATCATTCCAAAATGAAATCAATATCCTGAAATCAAATTAGTTATTATTGTAGTTTTTTAAGGTTGCGGGCAGGTTTTGAATCATCACTTCCTAAAAGGTTGCGGGCAGGTTTTGTATAAACCCAATTTTTTAATGACTAAAGAATTGTACGAAGTTAAATCATTTTTGTTGCTGGATTTATTTCTCACAATTTTAACTAAAATTGTGAACCTTTTGTTTCAATATCTTTTGTTGCATTAAACCTTACTGTATCAATTGCAATTAATTTCAACATTTGGTAGTATTCGTTACTATATTTTAAAACAAATGAGGTTCTGGTATTTCTTTTACATGGTTTATGTATTTTGGTTAAATAATCATTTATTATGAAGGTTAATATTTGCGCTTTTATACCTCAAATTAGTAACAGATTGGAAAATTTCATCCATTACTAAATAAATATATTTTTATTTCTTATGTCCAAAATCTCAATGATAAATGGAATGTTTATTCATAACATTAACAATGGAATGTTTATTATATATCAATATATCAATAAATTGTAAAAATATTTTTGTATTATATTTTTTGATTATTTCCTTAATATAGTATACAAAATAATTAAGCAAATTATATTACTATAAATTAATAATGTTTTACTTTATTATGTCCCAAACTGGAAAAAGTTATTTGTGGAAATTTTTTGAACCCATTTATTGATCATTTAACATCCATTACATTAAAAAAAACTCTTATGCAATAAATTTGTGTACGTTGATCCAACTATATATATATATATATATATATATATATATATATATATATATATATATATATATATATATATATATATATATATATATATATATAAACAAAAAAATATATTATATTTTAATTTTTTTAAAATAAATTATTGCACTTGCGCGACCCGTGCGAACGCACGGGTCCTTTACTAGTTAAAATAAAATTAGGTCAAATCTGAGTAATATGGACCAATTGGCAATTATAGGATTTTATTAAAATCATATATTTAAATGAATTTCTTTTATTAGATATGATTTAATCCAATGATTTAGATTTGATTTCTTTAAAAAAAACAATTAATATGTTCTTTTCATATTCTACTCATTTTTTATTAAACCCATTGAGTTTCCTTTTGGGATCATTTTACTATTTAAGGAGATGGTTCTCCTTATTTGAAGACCCACATATTTTGAAGAATTGTTAATTAAACGTCATATTTTTTTGTCTAATTAAGAGCCATATTTTGTGTCTAATAGTGTCTTATATTTTCTCACGTAATACTCTATCTTGAGAGCCTTTCTTATTTTAGAAGGATTGTGATTTAAATTGCTCCACATATAATTGTTTTATTTGAAACACTTGGGACAATGTTTCAGTGAAAATAAGGGGATCTCATATTCAGGGGGATTGAGTTGAAATTCACTGATAGTATTAGGAAAAGAGAAATGAAGTGAGAGAGTTTAGATAATACAGTTGTTTATATTGACTACTTGAATTAATATATCCTTTCACTTAGATGTATGTGACGCTGCACAGATCTGAGTTGCCAACTATCTGTGCAATTTACTTTGTCTTTTGTTTATTTGTTCATCACTCTTTTCAAATGATATTGTCTTACATGTTGTCTCAACATTGTGTTGGGCATCTCCTTGCTGACCAAACATTAAGGAAATTGAATCCTTTCAAACAATTACATTATCTCAAAATATTCTTCCATCCAAACACTTTCACTATGAGTATGTTGTGAAACAATGTCGTCAATAATAGAACAAAGTTATGAGATAAAGATTGAGTTTCTTCAACAAACACAAAAAAATCTTATTAGGTTTTACAAGAGAGAGAGAGAGAGAAAGAGAGAGAGAGAGAGAGAGAGAAGAGGGAAGAAGAAGAAAAGAATAGGTTAAAAATGATTTACTATTCACTTACTCAATAAGGATTCAAAGATTACAAATGAATAACAACAATTAACCTCTCTCGACAACCAGAGAGAACTAGTATATTTGTAGACTACTAAGCTAACTTAAACAATTGGGCTTAAACAAAAGTCCAATTTGACATACTAACTTAGAATACAAGTTAACATATTTTGTCAACGTGCTTGAACAAACTTCGATTATATTATGCACAACTCCTGTCAAAATATCAAGTTATCCCGTCGAGATTATAGTTCGATCCAAATTCTCAAAAATCTCCACCTTGGAACAAACTCTGTAAACATCAAGGGAACACAATAGCTTTTTTCATGCAACTTTATCAATTGCATACAGTGGAAAAACTTGCAGTTTGGCAGTGTCTTGGTGATCATATCAACAACAATGTCTTTAGTTGAAACCTTTAACACTTGGACTTCTCCATGCTCGATTATCTCTCTGACGAAATGCAGCCTCACATCGATGTGCTTGGTTCTCTCATGATATACTGAATTCTTTGACATGTGTATTGAACTTTGAGTATCACATTTAATAGTGATAACTCGACCTTGAAGTTTCAGTGAGAGCAATATAATCCACTTCAATGGTTGATAAGGCAACAACTTTCTGAATTGGTGCTTTCCAACTAATTGTTGTGTCAAACATAATGAACACATATCCATAAATAGATTTTATGGAATCCATACAACCTATATAATCAGAGTCGACAAATCCTTCGATTTCGACTTTACTATCATCGCCAAAGGATCCACCTAAATAAGTACTCTGTTTAGAGATCCATTTATGTACCTTATAATCCACTTTAATGCTTGTCAATGCATCTTCCCAGAATTAGCCATATACCTGCTTGCAAGGCTCACTCCGTACGCTATGTATGGCCTCGTACATACCATAGCATACATCAAAGAACTTACTATACTAGCATATGAAATGTCATTCATATAGGCTCTTTCGACTTCAGTACTAGGACTTTGAGTCGAACTCATCTTGAATTAAGAATTAGTCGGTGTTACCACATGCTTTGAATTCGACATACCAAACTTGTCGAGAATCTTCTTCAGGTATGTCTCTAGAGATAAACATAATCTCAACTGCTATATATCTCTCCGGATGTCAATCCCAAGAATCCCAAAGGCAACTACTAGATCCTTCAAACTCCTTATCGAGTTCAGCCATCACCTCCGTAACATCTTCGACATTGTTGCTTGCTATGAGGATATCATCCACATAAAGCAACAAAATAACAAGTGAATTTCTAGGTCAAAATATGAAGTAAATACAGTGGCCGAACTGGCTCCTAATGAAACCTATGTGTGCCATGAACTTGCCAAATCTCATATTCCATTGCCGAGGAGATTGTTCCAGGCCATATAACAACCTATTTAGCTTGCACACATAATCTTCCTTTCCCTTTTCTACATACCCTTCAGGTTGCCTAATTAGGATTGTTTCATCTAGATCACCCTACAGGAAGTGAGTCTTCACATCCATCTATTCAAGTTATAAGTTGAATTTCGCCACCATAGTAAAGAAACATTCGAATGGATATATGCTTTATAATATGTGAGAACACATCATTAAAGTCGACACCTTCTTTCTGAGTGAACTCTCTAGCAACCAACCTTACCTTAAATCTCTTCGACATCACTCATTCGATTCTTTCCTTAACCTTGAAGATCCACTTACAACTAATTAACCTGTCCCCAACAAGTTTCTAGATCAGCTCCCAAGTGTTGTTATCATGAAAATATTTCATCTCAACATCCATGGATTTCAGCCATTCAATCATGTTTTGACTCCTCACAGTTTCCTTGTAATCTCTAGGTTCTTCACCAAGGACCTCACTTGCAGAGATTAAGGAGAATGTTATGAGATCTGCATAACCAAGTCTCTCATGTGGCTTGATGACTCTTCTCGACCTGACTCTTTCCAGTGGGTAGTCATTATTAGTCTCCTCATTTTGGACACCAACTTCTACTTCTTCTTTGACTTCACTTGGGTTTTGTAATTCAACATCAACATGCTCCACATTAACAAGAATCTCTACCTGTTCTAGCTCTTCTTCAGAGATATTGGTGCTTCGACCACCGTTATCAATTTTATTAAACGTCATTTCTACTTTATTGAAAACTACATCTCGACTTGTGATACACCTCATGTGACCTGTCTCTAGGAACCACAACCTATAAGCTTGGACTCATTCAGGGTATCCAAGGAACATACATCTCAGAGCTCTAGGTTTGACCTTGTCTTGCCTACTGTGAGCATAGGCTAAACAACTAAATACTCCAAGTCTGTCGATATTAGGTGGATATTTCGACCATACTTCTTCAGGTGTCTTCATCCCCAAAGTTGTCGAGGGACACCTACTTATCAGGTAAGTTGCACTCATGACTGCCTCAGCCCAAAATACCTTTTTTAATCCAGCACTATCTAGGATGTATCTAAACCTTTCCAAAATAGTTTGATTAAACCTTTCATACAAACCATTTTATTGGGAAGTACATGCAGTAGTTATGTGCCTTGCAATACCAGACACAACACAATATCCGTCGAAAGCCTCATTGCAAAATTCAATACCATTGTCCGTCCTCAACCTCTTGACCTTCCTGCTAGTTTGGTTTTCGACCTGGGTCTTCCAACACTTGAAATTTTCAAAAGTTTCATCCTTGGCTTTCTGAATGAATACCCATAACTTTCTAGAATAATCATCAACTATGGATATGAATAAAAGTTTACAAAGAGATAAAGACATTTCATTTTAGCGTATGGAGATAAAGACACACAAGCGTTTATCATAATGAATGCAGTCTTCTAGCACATGCCATGAAACCATCATGGCTAGGGGAACCATCTTTGTTAAGGTCAAAGATATAAAGGATAACTTCATCCCTAGGAAAGTGATCTTTCAAACATATCATGGTTAGTACAAAATAGGTTTTTGTAATATTGGACAATATGGTATGTAATTTGTTAAGGTTCAGAAGTCAAATCTTATCCGATTCTAATAGATGAAATGGATTTAATAGTTTTCTTGATCTTAGTTATTCATTGAAAATAAATTGTATCTACATCCCCCTCTAAATTCCAATTAATCCTATATTTTATGCCAAAATTAATCTTGCCTATGCAGGACACCTTCAAGGTTTTAATGAGATTTGTTCTCTAACTGTATCATGTTCTCATTGTAAACATTTGTCTGAATTTGTCTTTGAATATTCATTCACTCCTGCTCATCTTTTTTGATATAAGTGTGCATATTTCCAACGACTTCCTTGTTATAAGTTTTCAAATGAGCCTTCAAAAGCTTGACTTTCTATAAAGGATAAACATAGGGAAACCTACTATGTTTGGCAGCAATACCAAACATTTTATTAATAACATCCACAGTAAAAGTCACAAATTTCTCATCACAAGATAAATTAGTAGGATTTTAATTGTCTATACAAATACACCAGATGTTAGGCAAAAACATATCTCTTTCATTGAAAGTAAACAACTTAATATCTAACCTTTGTAACCATCTTCTAGGGAATGTTTCAAAGTTCATCAATGATTCGTCAATGATGACTACCTCGTGCTTTTATTTATTTAAGAATCTTCCAAGAACCAATTTAAAAGGGCCATTGGCCAATTCCTTTATGTTAGAAAAAAAACACTTAATCTAGAACTTTTTGGAAGACCAACCTTGAATCTAGTTCTATAACTACCTTTAGGTTAATTTGAAGTCATTTTCTTCTTGCTTGCTTTAGAAGTAATCAATTTAAAAACTGATGGAGTAGGTTTTTTCTCGAAAACAACCAACATTCTTTTATCCTTATCCTTATTCTCAGCTATGTTTGCCCATGTTTCCTAATTCTTAGCAATGCATGCATCATTGTCCAACTATTGATCTGCAAGAGCATCAAACCTATTTTGTTGTTCCACATTTCCTTTGCTTATTCCAACTTGATTCAGTAATTGGTCTCGTGCCTTACCATGTTGGACCTTGTCTTTTGTATTTTCAATTTCAAATCTTTCCCCATTTTTATCCAATGAATGAGTCGAATCATCTACTTTAATCACGTCAATCACATTCTCAACTTCACTAACTTTGTAATATCCCCGCCTTCCATTTTAACTTCACATATTTCTTTGATACCATGTATTTTTTGTTAAGTTTGTTTTTATTTTATTTTTCTTGAATTTCATCATCATTCACTTGCAAGATTTTTGCATATATCAACATAGTGTCCTTTCATTTTAAAATGTGTGCAAATATCAGGAGAATTTTCACTCTCTGCAAGAATCATGTTTCTCAAGGTATGAGTTAATTCAATACCCACTGACACTCTTACCTAATGTTTAAAAGTTATGTCATACATCACTTTTATGGCAATAACATCGATAGGGTTGAGGGTTCAAATGTTTCTAGCAATGGGAAACAAAATTTTAGGGCGTCAATACTCCTACGACAAACAATACAACTACGGGTGTGAAAAAAAAACAATTTACATAAATTATTTTAGAACATATGGTGCAACTATTTTAAAAGGCCAAACCATTTTATATTAAAGTGAACCCATATCTATTTCATTGAATAAAAATAAAACCGGATTCCTGTATAAAGAACCAATTCTTAAAGAATTTAATTAAAATACGGCGATAGTGATTTTACACGGTCAATTAATTGTTGAATGTTGGGAGATGTTTGACTTTTATTTTAACCGCCTATAAAATAATGTAAACTGATGATGATGGTGAATTGACGGTGTAAAATTTATTATACGGTAAATTAATCTTATTTTTAAATGGTTAACTTTAATTTCACTCACTTATATCAATTTTTTTTTTCACATTTTTTTCTTCTTCTTTACTAGAATTTCTTCATTAACGCTTGGTTGTTTTAAGATAGCATTTTTCTACCGGAGTCTTCACTCACACCATCTTTTTAGTTCCCATTATTAAGAATAATAAACCAAGTGTGAGTTAGAGTTCTACATTAGTTATAAATATAGAGACTTGGGTATTTATAAGTGAGATAACTCACATACCTATCATCTTAGAGTTTTGGATGAATATGTAATGTCTTTTTTACTTGTGTGTTGCTCTTAACCCAATATTGATGTTCCATCTCATGACCCAACATCCATCAGATATCTGGTATGTTCGTTCTCGGAGACAATATAATCATTTTGTTTATTCCTTTTGTAAATTTTTAGTGTATGTTCGTGTTCATTCTTGTTAGAGAGGTCAATATTGAACACACAATATCTATTTTAAATCCTTTTTATTTTTTGCTTTATGATGAGAATAATGCGATAATCGATAATGACGATAACTGCAATAACAACAATCTGTTACAAACCAAATGGGTCCCAACAACACAAACAAAGGAAAAAATGAAATAGACAACAGCAACTCCAATATTGTGCCAAGAGAAAGGCCCAAAAGATCAGCCCAAATGCCCATTAGGTTCAGAATGTGAACAAATATCTTGTGGTGATAAGTTTATGAGCTGTCATAGTACTATCTCCAGCCTTTATTACCGTTAGTACCTGGCAATATTTAGGATAAGAATAATTTTGTTTCTCTTCTTCAAATGTAGTAGATGCTGACAAGTGTCTCTAGATCCTATAATTAAGGCACAATTGTAATCTTTGCAGTCTATTTAAGGACACAAAAAGTAATGAAAAAGCAGAAAATTATTATCCCAAAATCTATCTTTCCCCTCAGACTTTCCCTGTCACAAGGGAATTTAATTCCTGCATTTTTTTCCTTAACATTTGGTGCTCTCATTACTTGATATCATGCCTCCCCGACAACAACCATCTGAACCACCTACCCTCCAACAACTACAAGAATCCATTAATAACCTCACTGCAGCCTTTTCCTCTTTCCGGAACACTCAAGACCAACGCCATGAGGATTATTTAGCTTCCATGGAATCTCTACAATCCCAAATTCCTGTCCAAGCCCAGATTTCTCCTAGCCAAGGCACCTCGCACACAGATCTCACGATGAAACCACCCAAGTTACGCCTCTTGCCTTTTGACCGCACAAACCCCCTCGATTGGGTCTTCCAAGCTAACCAGTTTTTCGCTCACTACGCCATTCCCCACCACCAACGATTAGCTCACGTTGCCGGCTACATGACTGGTGACGCCCTTGGTTGGTACCAATGGATGTTCAACAATCACCTCCTTTCAACATGGGAGGCGTTCACACGAGCTTTGGAGGTTCGTTTTGGACCCTCTGCTTACGACAACCATCAACAAGCCCTTTTCAAACTCAAACAAACAGCATCAGTTGCTGACTATCAACGGGATTTTGAACGTCTTTGTAATAGGGTAACAGGTCTATCACCTTTGGCTATCACTGACTATTTTGTCTCAGGTTTAAAATTCCATATCCAAAATGAACTTGCTGTCCATCAACCTACATCCATTTCCCAGGCCATAGGCCTTGCAAAACTCATTGAATCCAAAACCTCTGTCACACGGCCTTTCCAAGCTACTACATCTAAATATCCAAAACCCCCGCTTCTCCCCACCCATCCCACACATATTTCACCACCACAAAGCACCGATCCTTTAACAGATGCACAACTCATTCAAACCTTTCACCCTGACATACAACCTATCCTTAATAACTACCTTCCCATTTTCCCAAAACCACAAGGTTTACCACCTTCAAGATATCATGACCATCACATTCACCTCCAACCCAATGCTACTCCTATCAACATTAAACCATACCGATACCCCCACTATCAAAAAGAAACCATGACCAACCTTATTAAAGAAATGTTGCAAGATGGGATAATCCAACCTAGCACGAGCCCATATTCCTCACCCGTCCTACTAGTGAAAAAAAAAGATGGTTCCTGGCGGTTTTGCGTAGATTATAGGGCTCTTAACAACATCACCATCAAGGACCGTTTCCCCATACCAACCATTGATGAGCTCTTAGATGAGTTACACGGAGCAACCTATTTCTCCAAAATTGATTTAAGGTCCGGTTACCACCAAATTCGTTTAGTTCCGGAAGATTTTCACAAAACTGGTTTTCGCACGTTTGACGGCCACTATGAATTTCTAGTTATGCCTTTCGGCTTATCTAACGCCCCCTCAACCTTCCAAGCCGCCATGAATGACCTCCTTCGACCCTACCTCCGCAAATTCACCCTCGTCTTCTTTGACGACATCTTAATCTACAGCCCCACATGGGAATTACACCTCACTCACATCAACCAAGTCCTAGCTTTACTTGCTACCCACCAATTCTATGCTAAACTATCCAAATGCCAATTTGGGATCCTTTCTATTGACTATTTAGGACACCTGATTTCAGCAAATGGTGTACAAGCTGATCCTTCAAAAATTCAGGCCATGATCTCTTGGCCTCCACCTAAAAACATTACTGCACTTAGGGCTTTCCTGGGACTTACAGGATTCTACCGTCGTTTTGTCTTGAATTACGCATCTATTGCCAGCCCTCTCACAGATTTACTGAAAGCTAATTCATTTAAATGGACAGACGAAGCAGTTGTAGCTTTTGACACTCTCAAAGAAGCAATGATCAAACTACCTACTCTTACCTTACCTGATTTCTCCCAACCCTTCGAAGTCACGACTGATGCATCCACCACAGCAATTGGTGCTGTTCTGTCCCAAAACTCCCGACCCATCGCTTTTTTCAGCAAAAAGCTGAACGCCCGTCTTTCTGCCGCATCCACATATGTGCGAGAGTTATATGGCCTAACTGAAGCAATAAAAAAATGGAGACAATATTTGTTAGGATCCACTTTTAAGATCTTCACAGATCATAAGAGTTTGAAATGTCTCATGACACAAACAATCCAAATCCCAGAGCAACAAAAGTGGTTAACTAAACTTGTGGGTTATAACTATGAAATTCATTACAAACCTGGAAAAGACAATGTTGTCGCCGACGCATTATCTCGAGTAACTGAGCCACCAATTGAGGAAATCTGTGCAGCTATTAGTTCCCTTTCTTCCCCTTTAATTTCTCAATTACATTCTTTTTTTTCTACTAACCCTGCAGGTCAGAATCTAATCAGGAAAGCACAAGAAGACACCAAAATGAGGCAACATTTTTCTCACAAATCAGACCTACTCTACTTCAAAGATAGACTGTTTATACCTGAAGAAACAGGGCTTCGATTGGAAATTCTACAAGAATTCCATGCTTCACCTTTAGGCGGCCACTCCGGTATTCAAGCTACCTTGGCGCGTGTATCAGCATCCTTCTATTGGTCGGGTATGCACCGAGATGTCAAACAATTCGTCAATCGCTGCACCACTTGCCAACACAATAAATACAACACCCATGCCCCTTACGGTTTACTCCAACCGTTACCGTTACCTCAACAAGTTTGGGATGACATCTCCATGGATTTCATCACCAACCTTCCCCTATCGCACCATAAAACCACCATCTGAGTCATTGTTGATCGCCTCACCAAATTTGCCCATTTTATTTCGCTACCTGCAAGTTTCACTGCTGCCTCACTAGCTCCAATTTTCATTTCTGAGATCTACAAACTCCATGGGGCACCCAAAACAATTGTTAGTGACAGAGACCGTATATTTGTCAGTCAGTTTTGGCGCTCCTTGTTCAAACACCTGGGAACCACACTTTCTTTCAGTAGCTCTTACCATCCTCAAACCGACGGACAAACCGAAGTTGTCAATCGCTGTTTGGAGACATACCTGCGTTGTTTTGTGAGCGACGAGCCACAACTTTGGGTTCGCTTCCTCTCACTTGCGGAATTTTGGTATAACACTGCTTTTCACTCTACGATAGGTATGACTCCGTTCGAAGCCCTCTACGGTCGCAAACCACCCACCTTGGTTCCATACACCACTGGGAAATCCAAAATCAACACCTTGGATGAATTACTTCACAACAAAGCTCGCATCCTCCGTCTGCTCAAAGAAAACCTCACCAAAGCCAGAAATCGTATGGTTCAACAAGTAAACCTCCATCGAAAGGACAAACAATTTGAAGTTGATCAATGGGTTTTCTTAAAATTACAACCTTACCGACAAAGTTCTGTCCAACATCGACCCTCACAGAAGCTAGCAAAGCGATACTACGGCCCTTTCCGCATCCGTCGGCGCATTGGTCCAGTAGCTTATGAGCTGGAGCTTCCAGTTTCCTCCCGGATCCACCCTGTTTTCCATGTGTCTCTCCTCAAGCTTTGTCACGGCCAACCAGTTACTCAGGTCTCCCCCCTTCCCGATCCGGTAGCTTTTCCGCCTCAAGAACTGACCCCAATTGTTGTGCTAGCTCACAAACCTCTGCATGGTGAAATCAAAGAAGTACTGATTCAATGGGACGACATTCCAATTTCCGAAGCAACTTGGGAACAGAAGTCACTGTTTCGAGCAAAGTACCCTCACTTTAATCTTGAGGACAAGATTTGTCTCAATGGGTACGGTAATGTTACAAACCAAATGGGTCCCAACAACACAAACAAAGGAAAAAATGAAATAGACAACAGCAACTCCAATATTGTGCCAAGAGAAAGGCCCAAAAGATCAGCCCAAATGCCCATTAGGTTCAGAATGTGAACAAATATCTTGTGGTGATAAGTTTATGAGCTGTCATAGTACTATCTCCAGCCTTTATTACCGTTAGTACCTGGCAATATTTAGGATAAGAATAATTTTGTTTCTCTTCTTCAAATGTAGTAGATGCTGACAAGTGTCTCTAGATCCTATAATTAAGGCACAATTGTAATCTTTGCAGTCTATTTAAGGACACAAAAAGTAATGAAAAAGCAGAAAATTATTATCCCAAAATCTATCTTTCCCCTCAGACTTTCCCTGTCACAAGGGAATTTAATTCCTGCATTTTTTTCCTTAACACAATCATTTTTACTTTATAATGAGAATAATGTGATAATCGACAATGACGACAACTACAATAACGACAAAGAGGAACATATAAAAATCATAATTGCAACAACGATGATACTAATTGGAACAACAATGGCATCATTCACAACAAATCACGACAATGATAACCGAGTTTTTTTGTATCTAATCTAGATTTTTTACTATATACCTGATTTATTTTGATTTTGGTTTTTTCCATTTATTTTTTATTTGGTTGTTTCATTTTGATTTTCCTTTTATGTTTTTGTTGAATACAATTTGTTTTTTTTTGTTTGGTTTGGTTGAGATCAATGAATCTTTGTTCTCATTTCTTAAATTACTTTTTAGAAATTAATGTTTTTTTTCCACTGATTTATTCTCTTTTTTTTTTCGATTTAAAGTAGTACATCTTCTTTTTCTTATCTATTTTTTGTACTTTAGAAAAGAAGTAAGGAGTCAAAAATAAAAAATAAAGAATTTGTAGCTTAAATTTTTTAATTGTTCATAATTGAAAAATCCAGTTTTTTAAAAACAAATATAGATTTTTTTTAATAAAAACTAGTTTTGACTAATAAAAATTGGTTTCAAATTTGTTATGAATATGTTTTGAAAGTATTTAATAAAAATAAATCAGTTTTATAGTAAATAGATAAAAAGATCTGATATAACTAGTTTTGACAAAATCTTTTTTAGAATTGATTCAAATTGAAAATCTTCTTTTAATAGAAATTTATTTTGAACCAAATCGATCCAAATATAAATCATTTTGAAAAAATAAACCAGTTTTATAAAAATAATTTTAAAAACCATTCCATATATATAATTCAATTCAGGTTGGTTTAAGAACCATGCACACCCTTACATACAACATCACCTACCTCACCTAAACATGAGTTGTGGTGTTCTTACGAAGGTCTCGGTTGAAGTTTCTTGACCAAGCAAAAAGCTTCAAATAACCAGCTACAAGTTCCAAGAGGCAACAAACCTTACCTTTCTTACATCATCCAACGAAGAAAAGGAATGTTCATAGAATTGTTTTCTAAAGAAGTGTTTTTTTTAATTGACTAAATTTTTTTACAAAGGAGTTAACTTGTTCTTCAAGGCAATAGTTGTCAATGTTGTAGCCCTTTTGGACCACACTATTCTACCATTTAGATGATGTTTGCGATCTTCAATTCCACCAAAATACTCCTTAGTAGGTATCAAAATTGCTATTATATCTCCCTTAACACGAGCTTGAGCAAAACTCTTTTGGTTCTTCGGCAGGATTTTAGGATGGAATTGTTGCTTGGAGGTTCATCAAGACAAGGTGATGAGATGTTAAAGTTATTCACGGTGATCGGCAAAATAAGACATAATGGTTTTTAACGGTGCATACAAGAGAGTAGATTACTTCATAGTGAATCAAAGTTAAAGTCGAACGGAAGAAAAATATCCTATGTCCTTTTTTCTCTCAATTTTAACCATATTATATTTTAATATTTTAAAAATAAATAAAAATGGATCATTTTCGATTTGTGTGTGTCATCCTCCCGCATGAACCATACTAATATTTTCTATATCGTTTTAATTTTATAAGATTTAAAATATATATTAATAGATAAACGACTTCATCTCCATCCAACAAATAATGACATATTGACATTGTGAAATTGTAGAATTTTAAATTTAGAATAAAATATTATTCTTGCTAAAACATTAAAAGGCTTATTTCCTTGTTATTAGTCAAGGAGGGCCTAAAATGATTGGTTAATGTGTCTGTGATTGGTATAAGAGGATGAGGTGGTCAACTCCATTTCTGGGATCCCTGAGTCTTACAAGCGTGTTGCTCTTACCCAATAACCTTTTTTCTCTTGTTACTCATCGTGTTCCCCCTCATGTTATTGGCCTTAAGATCTATATATGTGTCCCCATTAATATTGGTTTATTATGACCATAAAAGCTTATTAACATATACGGGTTCGTACATCTTGGCCAAAATATATATAGAATAATATTTTTTCATTGATCGGCGTTAGTCCTCCATTACGATGTATTATGCAATATTTTCAAGTATGTTATCCGCCCTCCTTTCATGTTTTTTATTTGGATCTCGCTGTGATCCATAATATTATGACAATCTTATTTCCTTGTTCTACTTTATTCTTTTCATGACCCAAGTCACTTTAGTTCTAATGTATAAGAATCTTTGGTGTGATTAAAATCAGAGATCTCTCATCAGAGCATTGGTTCATAATCGTTTTATGGTTCGTCATCGCTTACAGATGCATTTCGTAATGTTTGGACGCCTTCCTGATCTTTTGACAATAATATTCAAGCTCTTATGGGATTGTTTTTAGTTGTGATTGTGTTAGTCCTTTTGGTTATGTAGCCCTAATATGTTTTATCTCCTTGATAACAACTTATTTGTTCCCATGAAAATCAGATAAAATGACCGGCTCCAAATGAGTCAGCTTGTATTTTAGCTGAAGTTTGTACCGTATAGGTTTGAAGCCCCAACGAGTCGGGCCTTAATGATTTGAGAAGTTTCATTAATCTCGAACACAGACCATCTAATTTAGAGTAAATAATGTCAGATATTTATCCAGTGATAAGTTAGCCAAATCTCTTAAAGTCAAAGCTATGTTAACTTTTCATGATCGACGTTCAGAGTCCCATGGGGGTTGACGTTAAATGAAGGTCAGAAGATTTTATTTTGCATGATTGACATTCAGAGACTCATGGGGTTGGAGTTAAATGGATGTCAGAGGTTTTTATTTTGCATGAACGACGTTCAGAGTCCCATGGGGGTTGACGTTAAATGGAAGTAAGAGGATTTTATTTTGCATGACTGACGTTCAGAGCCCCATGAGGGTTGACGTTAAATGGAGGCCAGAGGCTTTTATTTTGCGTGATCCTGCCGCAATCGATTATGCTAGAGGCTTCAAGTTGCTTAGACTTCAGTTAGGCCAGAGATTTTATTAAATGTTATCCGACCGCAACCGATTATGCCAGAGGCTTTAAGTTGCTTGGACTTCAGTTAAGCCACAAGTTTTATTAAACATTACCCGGCCGCAACCAATTGTGCCAGAGGCTTTAAGTTGCTTGGACTTCAATTAGGCCAGAGGTTTTATTAAATGTTACCCAGACGCAGTCGATTATGCCAGAGGCTTCAAGTTGCTTAGAATTCAGTTAGGCCAGAGGTTTTATTAAACGTTACCCGACCGCAGCCGATTATGCTAGAGACTTCAAGTTGTTTGGACTTCAGCTTAAGGCCAGAGGTTTCAATTAACTTAGCCCAATTGCATCCGATTATGCCAGAGGCTTCAAGTGCTTGGAACTTAATTTAAGACCATAGGTTTCAATTAATTAGTCGGGTTGCATTCGATTATGCCTGTTGTGGAGGTCTTCGTCATTCTCTTCTTCAGCTTCTAATTTGTTTAATTCGAGTGACATCTCGATTTCCTTTGATCATGGTGTCCGATGTCCTTATACTGGAGTTTCGAATTCTTCGACTACTACACTGCGTAATTTTATGAGTTTAGAAAAAAAGAGATGACTCCTGCCCTCACAAAGGAAATGAGCGACACTCATTTGCCTAATATAAATTCTAAATTAGTTTAAAAACAATAGAGAATTTAAGTTGCCTTTTCTGACAATAATTTTATATACTAATCCTATTATTTCGATATCTACATTGTGGGTTGCAACATGAGTGGCTGCTTTGCCTTTGAGCTTGGTATCCTCGTCCAAGGGAATGTAAGCCATTTCTTTGCAGGAGACATTCCAAGCGATGTATAAGACCAGGTGCAATTGGACCTCCAAACAATATAAGAGAGAAGTAACCGACTCCAGCTATAAGCAAGACGGTAGGTGTGATCTTGGCAGTAACTCCCCAACCATATTTGTTAAATATATATTGACTTTAGAAGCATCATCAATGAACGTGGCAATTCCAGTTGCAGTGGAGAAGTCGCCCCTGAAAGAAGAGTACTCGTTGGGTCTAGGAAATTGAGCTTTGAGCTTAGACTTCCATGTGACCTCAGCAAGATCACATTAGCATAATCTCAACGCAAAGCCAAGCATCTAAAACTAGACTTGTAAGTTATAAGAGTAGACATCCAAAAGAAGCATTTACAAGAGCTTCACTGGACGTTATTTGAAAATGAATCATCAGAAATAAGCACTTATTATGTTTTGTTAAGCTCATTTTAATTCACGAGAACTTATCTTTAGATGTCGGTGACCGCGATGCTATCAATAAGCGCTCGATTCTCTAGAGATCTTACCGATATGCTTCCGATTAGATGTGCTTACACCAAAATCATAGTCGGAAAGTCTTTCTCAACTTTATCCAGATCGTCGTCGTTCCAAGCTCCTTAATGGCTTTGCCGGAGTTATCAATGTTATAAACAATTGTCCTCACCGCCGATTTAATCACAACAGGTGACCAATTCAGATAAGTTTTCCCAAGCAACGCAACAATTCTACAATCCAACCAATTAACTGTTGGAAAGAAATTGCCACGTGTACGTTCCAATATGATAAAATTGAACTTTTGAGTTTGATAATAAATGCATTGTAAATAGTTTTACATCGAAAGTGAAGCTAATATTAAAAGTATTTATAAAGACATTAAAACATTAAACTCACAAAAGGAGTCAAAGAGGATAAGGTGTCACATGGACATATGTGGTGGTCCCAAGCATTATGCCACATGTCACATCTGAACAATCCCTTGTTGATGGCGATATCGGATCCGAGGGTGTGGACCTGGAGGTGCTAGTGGTGGTTTGAAGGCGACACTTAAGCACGAGCAATCGAGGCAAACTTAATGGGGCGGCGTTAATCAGAGCAAACTTATGAAACAACATATGAATGATCTATAAATACATGATTCTGAATTTGAAAATGACTCACTCAAAATCTGCACATCCTCTTAAACATTCTAGACACACTTCCTTGCATTCGAGTTCTTCACCTGTCTTGTGCAGACTCGATCAAAAGACTGAATACACTGTCTGATCGTCTTTAGGATCTTTATACGGATAATCCGTCTGCAACTGAAATCTGGAAGCTCGAATTCAAGTTCAAGGCCGAAGAGGAAGGTACGAAGAAGTTTTTAATTTCTAAATATTTTGATTTTAAATTTATAGACTGCAAGCTCATTCTTCCCCAAGTGCATGCGTTGCAAGTCCTCCTCAATAAAATAAAAACGGTGAAAATAGACATCCCTGAGACCTTTCAAGTCGGTGCAATCATTGCAAAATTGCCACCTTCGTGGAAAGGCTACAGAAAGAAATTGTTGCACAGTTCTGAGGACTTCTCTTTGGATAAAATCCAGAAACATCTTCGAATTGAGGAGGAATCGAAGGAGAGGGAGAAATCAGAATCTACGGGTCTTTCTAAAGCTAATGTCGTGACCACCAAAGGAAAGAAGAAACATGATGACATAAAGAGTCATCTTGAACCAAAAAAGGAACATAATAAGTTCAAGAATGCTGGTGGTCATATGGGTTCGAAAAATGGATGTTGTGTTTGTGGAAAACCTGGACACTATGCTAGAGATTGCAGGCACAACAAGTCAAAAAACGAGATCAATGCAGTTCATGCAAATGATGACATAATTGCTACAGTGAGAGAAATCATGGCAATCAAAGGCAAAGTTCAAGGTTGGTGGTATGATATATGCGCTACGGTGCACGTCTCTTATGACAAGACTGCTTTCAAAACCTATTATGAGACAAATGATGGACAAGTAGTGCAGATGGGAAATGAAGTATGATCTGAAGTTGTTAGAACCGGATCGGTCGAACTCAACTTCACCTCAGGAAAGAAAGTCACTCTCGTCAATGTGCTTCACGTCCCGGACATGAATAGGAATCTTGTTAGTGGGGATTTATTGGGAAAACTGGGCATTGAATCTGTTTATGAATCAGACAAACTTATATTAACTCGTGATGGTGTATTTGTTGGAAAAGGATATTCTGCTGAAGGAATGATCAAAATATGTACTGCCGACAATATTATTAATGAAATTTCTACTTCCGCTTACATGCTTGAATCTGTTTCTCTATGGCTTAATAGAATAGCATATTCCGGTATTAGTTATATGAAAAGACTAATTGAATCTGGATTGATTTCATATTATATAAATGATTTCAAAAATGTGAATTATGTGTCAAATCAAAGATGATTAAGAAACCTTTCAAAAGTGTTGAAAGAAATACAAATCTACTTGATCTTGTACACTCAGATTTGTGTGAATTCAATGGCTTGTTAACCAGTGGGTCTTTCTAAAGCTAATGTTGTGACCACTAAAGGAAAGAAGAAACATGATGGCATAAAGAGTCATCTTGAACCAAAAAAGGAACATAATAAGTTCAAGAATGTTGGCGGTCATATGGGTCCGAAAAATGGATGTTTTGTTTGTGGAATACCTGGACACTATGCTAGAGATTGCAGGCACAACAAGTCAAAAAACGAGATCAATGCAGTTCATGCAAATGATGACATAATTGCTATAGTGAGCAGAATCATGGCAATCAAAGGCAAAGTTCAAGGTTGGTGGTATGATACATGCGCTACGGTGCACGTCTCTTATGACAAGGCTGCTTTCAAAACCTATTATGAGACAAATGATGGACAAGAAGTGCAAATGAGAAATGAAGTACGATCTAAAGTTGTTGGAACCAGATCGGTCGAACTCAACTTCACCTCAGGAAAGAAAGTCATTATCGTCAATGTGCTTCATGTCCCGGACATGAATTGGAATCTTGTTAGTGGGGATTTATTGGGAAAACTGGGCATTAAATCTGTTTATGAATCGGACAAACTTATATTGACCCGTAATGGTGTATTTGTTGGAAAAGGATATTCCACTGAAAGAATGATCAAACTATGTACTGCCGACATAATTATTAATGAAATTTCTACTTCCGCTTACATGCTTGAATCTGTTTCTCTATGGCATAATAGACTAGCATATTCCAGTATTAGTTCTATGAAAAGACTAATTAAATCTGGATTGATTTCATGTAATATAAATGATTTCAAAAAATGTGAATTATGTGTCAAATCAAAGATGATTAAGAAACCTTTCAAAAGTGTGAAAGAAATACAAATCTACTTGATCTTGTACACTCAGATTTGTGCGAATTTAATGGTATGTTAGCCCTTGGGGGAAATAGATATTTTATTACATTCATCTATGATTATTCTAGATACACACATGTATATCTCTTAAAGCATAAAGATGATGCTTTTAATGCCTTTAAGATTTATCAAGCAGAAGTGGAACATCAATTAAGTAGAAGTATTAAAGTCCTTAGGAGTGATAGGGGATGTGAATACTTTTCTACTGAATTTGATGCATTTTGTGAAGAACACGATATAATACATGAATGTTTGGCACCTCGCACACTGCAACAAAATGGCATGGCCAAAAAAAATAATCGAACATATCAAGAGATGATGAATTCCATGTTGATGCATTCTGAATTACCCCTTAATTTATGGGGTGAGGCCTTATTATCCGTTTTCCATATAATTAGTAGAATTCCTTTACAGAAAACTGGTATTTCTCCATATGAGGCATGGAAAAGAAGAACACCAAATATCGGTTACTTTAAAGTGTGGGGGTGTGTGGCTTACTACAAAAACATGGATCCTAAAATAATCAAGTTGGGTCTTCGAGGGATAAGATGTGCTTTTGTAGGATATGCACAAAATAGTAAAGCATATAGACTCTTAAATTTATAGACTAATGTAATTATAGAAACCCGGGATGTAGAATTCTTTGAAAATCTTATCACCAAGGATAAAGAATCAGAGTCGGCTGCAACTAAAGAATCTTGTGGAAAAGATTCCTCTCAGACTGTAGAAATACAACCTGAAGACACCTCTCAAATCATTGAGTCACAACCCGATCCTAGGATAGGCAAAAGAGTCTGAAAAATAACTAATCTAGAACCAGACGAAATTGATCCTTAATTTATTTCCTTTTATCTAGTTGAAGGAAATTGTAAGAATTTCGTACAAAGTATTCCGCTCATTCTTGAATTAGGAGATGATCCTAAAACTTACAAGGAAACAATAACTTCAAGGGACTCCTCCTTTTGGAAGGACGCTATCTAAGATGAAATGGATTCAATTGTTTCAAACGACACTTGGGAACTTGTTGACTTACCAAATAGATCAAGGCCCATTGGATGCAAGTGGGTGTTTAAAAAGAAATATCATAGTGATGGTACCTTAAACACTTATATAGCCATATTAGTGGTGTAAGATCCTAATTTTGACTCTAAGACCCCTCATGCTATTCTCATCATATGCACTGGGATCACACCTTGGCATTCTCCTTACCCCTCATTCATTGGGTTTGTATTGGGAGAGATCACCAAGCATATTTTATTGTATCATACTTAATTTTTCTTTATTCACTAACCAAAAATACCAAAAATATGTCATTGTATAGTTTAACTCTTTTGTAGGTAGTGTGTATACTCACCTATGATCTATCAGGCTCATATCTAGGGTTTAAGACCCTCATTGCAAGGAGCTCAATCAATAATGGGTCTACATTGGATCTAAGTATCATATATGGATCCACATGATCTTCACATGTTATTTTGATCAAGAAATCATCAAAAGTTTGGAGTTGGTTTGCCTTGAAAACCCTAATTCATCTAGGTATCTTGTGTGACTTCTTCAAAAAGTTTCTTCAAAAATTGATCAAATATTTCAAGGGATACTTCACCTTACATCATATTATGCATATATGATCCTCCATGAGTCCCAAAAGTCAAGATAATGTCAAGCTAGCAAGATGGTTCATGGTGGTTGATCAGAGGAAATCAACTGGTCAAAACTGGGGTTCCCTAGACCCTATCTCCTAAAATTTTTGTCATATAAAAATGATTCTAACAGAAACTTTACTCTAAATTACATTCCAAACAACTTTCTTGTTGATGTCCAAAGCTAGTTTTTCTTGGAAAGTTATTGTTTATGGTGAAAGATTATAGGTCATTTTGTCTAAACCCAACTTCCCAAGGACACAACTTGCTAAATTTTTATGATATGAAAGCCATTCAAATTCCATGATAAATTTAAAGATGTCTAATTCAACTTTTATGTTTGGAGGAAGTGCAAATTAAACTTGCAAATGCATGTTCCAAGAGGAAACATTATATGTCATTTTGGGCCAATACCATTGAACAAGTGATTTTTCTTAACTTCTAAAATGCATAACTCCTTCATGCCAAATCCAAATTATGTCAAATTGGTGACTAAATTGAATAGATTTGAAAGAGATACAACTTTTATGAAGGAACTTTTCTCATTTGAAGTCCATAGAAAAAGTTATTCAAGGTGGAAAAAATGAACATTTGACTTGGGACTTAGAAAACTTTCAAATATATTTGATTTCCCAAACTTCCACCTCAACATTCATCATGATCCAAGCTTCAAATTAAAAAGTGTTCAACATAAAATTTGTTCCCCTTGATCTTACCTTTCCAAAACATCGAATATCATATCATTTGGATCCAAATTGGAGGACTTGCACATGGCTTCATTATGGGAAGTGTTTTGGCAAGCTTGAACTTCAAATGATCATTTGCTTTTGCATGCTTGCACATTATGAGTTCAGTAGACTTTGCGCATGATTTGGAGTTGGATTACATCACTCTCAAGGCCCAAATGATTGCCCATGCACCCATGCAAATGAATTACTATTTTTGTCAAATTTTCAAGTGGTGAAAATATCAAACACAATGCCTATTTAAACAAGCTTAAGGCTTCAGATTCATCATTAACACCTTGCCCAAGCTTTGCTAGACCTTTGCAAATCCTCACCGCCATAGAATTTTCTGAGATTTCTTTGAAATCGAGCTTGAACTTCACCATCTGTTTGGAAGTTCAAACTCCAGAAATTCACTTCCGTTTTCAGTTCATTTGGTTTTTACAAGCAAGAGGAGAAGAAAGCAATCAAATCTAGATCAAGATCAAGTCAAATTGGATCAACTCGAAGGTGAATTTTCAGAAACTTCCACTCTTCGATTCTCTCTTATTTCTCCACTATTCTTGTTGATTTTTGATTGTCTGAAGTCCTACCAATATAGGCAACAAGATTGAGTTGCTTTGAGGTCAAATCGAAGCAACTCAGATCATGATCCTCAAAATTCAACTCCCTGTATCTTTTCATATACTTGGAGTTAGACAAAATTGAGGCCAGATTCGAGCTCCTGAGCATATTTTCTTTAAATCCATGTCTTCCCTTTTCATTTTGGTGATGGTTGAAGGTGGACCAGTCTGGTGAGGTCTACCGGAGAAGAAGACTGGAGCTCTGGCTCCGGCGATGTGTTGGCAAGCTTCCCAACCACATGATCCATTCAATTTGTTCTAATCTTGAGCGTTGGTTGTGATTACCACGCGTGTTGCGCAGTTGACTGATGACCACATGGAACGTGCGCTTTGGACCATTTGATCTGCCACCTCAATTAATAAGGGAGATCAGATGGTCCACGTATTTTGTAATTTCTGAATTTACATTTTTATTTGCTTTATTTTTATTAATTCATATTAATTTTAATATTGATCCAAAAAATATGGGACTTTCACCAAAAAATTTCAAAAAAAAATTGTCTTTCATTTTCTAAATTAAAATTATTTTTTGGATCAATATTAATATTTTTCATGATTTAATTGTTTTTGTGCATATTTTTAATTGTTTAAAAATACTTATGACTTTTCAAAAATAGTGAAATTTTTTCTCCAAGGTCCTTTGACCTTGTTTGACCTATGATAAATCTCTTGGCCATTTATTTGGTATTTTGAGGAGGTTTTAGGTTTTTGATCAAACATAATTTAATTTAATGCATTTTTTAATTTATTTTTAATTTGTTTAATTGAAATAAATTGTGTTGAACCATATTTATTGACTTGTGAGGTTTGACTATTGTGTTTGGACCTTGGTCAAGTTTCATTTGACTTTTGTTGGATATAATCATTGGATTTAGGGGATTGATGAAATGTATATTTCATCTCCCAAAATGAATGAATTATTTTAATTTGATAAAATTCCTCCCATGATCAATTTGTGTTTGTCTCATTTCCCCTCCCTCTTCATCTACAATCCCTTCTGTCCCACTCCTCTCATTAGCCAATGACATCTCAATATTCTAAGGCTAGTTGGTTCATAAACCAATTCAAGTATGGATGAGATTAGGTCCACCCTTTGGATCATTTTCTTTTTTTTGTGTGGTATGTTTTAGGAGTATGGTTCATCATACCATATCTCTAACATGCATTAACACCAAAAAAATTATTGCCCGACCTCAGATAGTTGTGACTTCTACATAAGTCCAATTATGAATGCTTAACATAGCGCTAAATTTTGACCCAAAGGCATAGCGTTCTAGTAAGTGAGATTTTAAGTCTCCCCCCTTTCATGGTATTATGTGGAAACTTTGCCCTTTTTCCTTCCTTTGGAAGATGTCTTGGTTCAAGGATCCATGCTTGTGAATAAAGGGTTGAGTGTTCTCCAAAAGAATGACTTAAACAATAAAAAAGCAAAACTCCACTAACTCCTAATCAACTAACATTTGACTAACTTTTAATTTCAAGTCATTTATATTTATGCACTTTAAATTCAAGCCATTTATCATTTGTCATTATACATATCATTTGACTTGTTTATGTTTATGTCATTTTTACTTTGCTCACTTAAGCCATATATTGTGATTGTATATACTTGTTTGTGCATTTTTTGTTTGTTTGTGTTTGTGGTCTTTTGATCTTAAGATACTTAATAAACAACAAAAAACCCTAAAAAATATTTGTGTGGATTGTTGGACTTGATCTGAGACTTGGACATAGAATTAGGCAACATTCCCTATGCAAAAGGACTTAGAATTAGCCAACATTTCTGAAACCAAGTAATTATGAAGTAAGCTTTCATCTGATGCAAGTATTGGGATCCACTTGAGTTCATCTGCTACATGGTCTTGATGCAAATGTTACTTTGAACCTGTGTCTAATGCCTTATTCTGAGCCATTCAAGGAGTATGTCATCTGATACATGGGGAAGATTATGAAGAAGATTATGAAGTTGCTAGCTTGGATGTGGCTATCTTTATTTGATGCATTACTCTTTATCTTGCTATTTGTGTATTACTATTGCTTGATTCTAAAGCCCAAGGGAAAAGTGGGTTTCTATATGACACTCTTGTCTATTAGGTTGCGTCCCATTGGTCAGATCTTTTCAACTCTTAACT
The DNA here is from genome assembly GCF_024323335.1 of Lathyrus oleraceus. NCBI lineage: Eukaryota > Viridiplantae > Streptophyta > Magnoliopsida > Fabales > Fabaceae > Lathyrus > Lathyrus oleraceus. Next base: position 118,276,434 of record NC_066579.1, read on the forward strand.
TTTAAATTCTTGCTTAGGATTAGTCTCTTCATCTCCTCTCATTTCTTAAATTTCAAATCTCTCCCCCCTTTTTTTTAAAAATCTTCTTTGCTTGTGATTTTTAAACTTAGACTTTATTGAAAACTAAAAACTTTGGCCTTATGCCATTGCATTTTTAAACTCTTTTCTTAAACCAAACTTGTGAATGAACCTAACCATATTGACTTAAACTTTCAAAAAACAAAAAGAACTAACACTCATATAAACTCTTTTAGGCCTTTTGTGCCTCTTCTAAACTTAGTTTTTTTGTTAAAATAAATCCATTTACTTTGAAATTGATACCACAAACTACGAGGTTTTGATCCCTCATTTTTATGTTGGTACGTAGGCACAAGTCCGAAGGTCTTGTCAAACACAAAAATATAATTAATGAATTTTTTCTCATCCTCACACTCTATTTATTGCAAACATATTTTTATACCAAAACACATGTACACACAAAAAATGGCTTCCTAGGAGTACCTATGACACTTTGGGTGCTAACACCTTCCCTCTGTGTAACAAACCCCCTTACCTGTAATCTCTGGCATTTTATTAGTTTTGATTTGAAAACTTCTTATCTTTGGGTTTTGTTCGTACTTTTACCTTTTACCTTGGAAATAATAAAAGCGCGGTGACGACTCTGGTTTTATTGACGTTAAGTTTACCCATAGCTTAATGGTAATGAATTTACCGCTACAAGTGGCAAAAGGATTTAGACATAAGGAAGATATAGATTACTTTGACACATATGAACCAGTAGCAAGGACAACCACAATTAAATTGTTGTTTGCCTTAGCCTCTTTAAATGACCTTATAGTTCATCAGATGGATGTTAAAACAATATTCCTAAATGGAGATCTTGATGAGGAAATCTACATGGAACAACCAGAAGGCTACGTGCTTCCTGGAAATGAACTAAAGGTGTGTAAGCTTGTCAAATCCTTATATGGCTTAAAAAAGCACCAAAACAATGGCATCAAAAATTTGATTCCATGATATTTCAAATGGATTTATTCCTAATTATTGTGGCAAGTGTTTATACACAAAAGTGTGCAAAACCACTGTGATATTTCTTTGCCTCTATGTTGATTACATGCTAATAATTAGCAACGATTTGAATGGAATTCTAGAGACAAAGAGGTTTCTAACTTCCACTTTCAAAATGAAAGATCTTGGACTTGTTGACACAATTATAAGAATCAAAGTTAAGCGAAATAGTGGGGGTTATGAACTTAGTCAAACACAATATATTGAGAAAATGCTTGATAAGTTCAAACACCTAAAATTTAAGGAAGTAACCACTCCATTTGATCATGTCGTCAAACTTCAAAAGAACAATGGAAGAGCAGTAGCTCAATTGGAATATGCAAGTGCAATAGGGTGTCTTATGTACTTAATGCAATTTACCAGGCCCGATATATCATTTACAGTTAGTAAAATGAGTAGATTTACTAGTAATCCAAGTAATGAACACTGGAAGGCAATCACGAGGATTTTTTGGCTATCTACTGAAAACCAAAAACCTTGGCCTTCATTATGGTAGGTTCCCTGCTGTACTAGAAGGATATACTGATGCAAGTTGAATATCTAACATTGGAGATCATAAATCTAAAACTGGATGGATATTTACACTAGCTGGAGGAGCAATTTCTTGAAAGAGCAAGAAAAAAACATGCATTACTCTTTCTACCATGGAATCAGAGTTTGTGGCTCTCGCTTCCGCTGGTCAAGAAGCAGAATGGTTGAGGGATCTTCTGTTAGAAGTTCCATTGGCTAAAGACAATGTTTCAAAGGTGGTGATACACTATGATAGCCAAGCCACTTTAGCAAGAGCATTCAGCGAAGTGTACAATGGAAAGTCTAGACACATAAGACTTAGACATTCGTTTGTGAGGAAAATGATTAAGGATGGAATCATTTCACTCACCTATATACGAACAAGCTATAATTTGGCCAATACATTTACTAAGCCACTGGCCAGAGATTTAGTAAAAATAACCTTGAGAGGCATGAGGTTGAAACTCCTTGAATAAGAGTTCCAACGATGGAGGCAACCCAATCTTATGTTAATAGAACATTAACTTTAAGATTCAATGGGTAACAACAAGTCGTTGATTTGGATGTAAGTCAGGCATTGGGAAATAATGTTAACTATTTAAAATAGAGGTTTGAGGTTTTCAAAACCTCTTAAAGAAGTTCATAACCGAGGAAAAGTATCTCATGGAAAAGGAGGCAACATGAACTTCACCTATGTGAATTTCGATATGGTGTCGTCTCAAAGTGAGAATTGGAGTTTCTCTCATGAAAAATTCATGAAACAGGATAGCATATGGCCATAAATATGTGCTAAGCGAGATATGTAGAGGAAGAATCTTTAAAGAGTGTATGTAAGGTAACATCGGTCTAATCATATGGATTAATGGTTTAAAAGCATTGCTACCTAATATTCCGATTAAGCTTTGTGTTATCCTCACTAAGGTTAAGTTTTAAATCAAAAGATGCTTGACTATATTAACACTCTTTATATCTCATTTTCTGGAATTAGTTTTGTCAGTATTAGAACAAGTGGGGGATTGTAGGAAATTATAAACAATAATTGCCATGTGTATGTTCCAATATGACAAAATTGAGCTTTTGAGTTAATGGCAATAAATGCATTGCAAATAGTCCCACATAGAAAGTGGAGCTAACATTAAAAGTGTTTATAAAGGCGTTGAAACATTAAACTCACCAAAGGAGCCAAAGAGGATAAGGTGTCACATGGACATATGTGGCGGTCCCAAGAATTATGTGCATGTCACATCCGAAAAATCCCTCGCCGGTGTAGCCACCGGTACACCGTCTCCGGCTCCGGGTCCGAGGGCGTGGGCATAGAGGCGCTAGTGTTGACTTGTAGGCGGCACTTGAGCACTTAGGCACGACGCAATAGAGCAATCGGGATATTCGCGACGTTAATGAGGCGGCGCTCCAGCGGTTGGCCTTCGACCGACATGCTGCAAATTAATCCAAGACACATCAGAGAAATCAGGCTATTCGCGGCATTAATGAGACAGCACTCCAGCGGCCGGCCTTCGGTCGACATGTTACAAGTTAATCCTAAGTATTGCTCCAGGATTTTGGTCGTTGCTTAAGTTTGAACTTCAAATTCAAAATATACGACACTTCATGAAGTGGTGCATTGTATGATCATATGTGAACCATTGCAACATATGGTGAAAAGGTGTTATTTCATCAAGAGATGCAAACTTATGAAACAACACATGCATGACCTATAAATATATGATTCTGAATTCGAAAATGACTCACTCAAAATCTGCACATCCTCTTAAACATTCCAGACACACTTCCTTGCATTCGAGTTCTTCACCTGTCTTATGCATACTCGATCAAAAGGCTGAATTATCCTGGGTATTCTTGCTTTCCAACTCTAATACATCAAAGAGAGTTCTTGAAATAATTTTAAGGAAAGTGACTTTGTTCACGATTCAACCTGGATCCATTTAATCTTCTCGAAATTTCTAACATTAACGACATGGTGATCTCAGCTTCTATCACCATCTCCCTGTGATAGCATTCCATACTCGATAAAAGACTTTAACATTATGTTGTATGAATACGAACTACTAAAAATCTCAAAGCATACACGTAATAATTTTCGATTTATGATTAGGAAAAGGAGGAAGGATAACTTATCTCTACAATTTGTATTGAGAAAGTCGGTACTTAGATCCCAAATTTTATGTCATTGGTTCTGAAACCGTTCTTCATCAAGATCATATAATTTTGTAGACAAATTCTTCTTCGTCGATTTTGCCTTGTTATTTTACTTTGATAAAGGATCTTGTCGGCATAGTTGGATTTCTTTTGTAATCCATTTTACAGGATGTTATATGGACCAGAGCTTGCTCGACGCTGCTTGACGGAGAGGAATGACGAGTTTCTCCGTTATGGATTAGAGTTTTACAACAATGTTAGAATTGTTGATCTTGTCGTAACCGTCGACATCTCAACGACATCAGAATTATTGAAATCACAAAAAGTTACTATGAACAATTCTTTCTTTTCTGAAATTCCATTAAGATAATTATGGTATTTAGATAGCTATTTGAGGAAATGATTTCGTCTTCCATGTTAACACGGTGGTCCACATGATCTTGAAGGTATCATCAAATATGAAGAATTTCGTGGAGAAAAAGGTGCAGTCTAAGTTAATGGAGACCTACGGTAGACTTAAAATTGCTAAAATATTAAAAGATTGACTTCCTTGTTATTAGGTAAAGAGAGCCTAAAATGATTGATTAATATGTTTGTGATTGATATAGAGGATGATGTGGTCGACTCTATTTTTGGGGTCCCTGAGTCTTTCAAACATGTTGCTCTCACCCAATAGCCTATTTTCTCATGTTACTCATCGTGTTCCCCCTCATGTTGTTGGCCTTAAGATCTAGATATATGCCTCACTTTCCCTCTTACGATCTAGATATATGCCTCATTTTCCCTCTTACGATTAATAAGCTTTTATGGTCATATTAAACGTAACAATTCATTAATCATTTGTAACTGGCATAACAAGTAACTATAACTGTTTATGACCATTAGTGATATGTAACTGGTTTATTAATCGTTCTGTAATGGTTTTCGACCCTTAGTTTGTCTCTTAATTGCTTTAAGGAATCTTGAGACAACTTATGTACCATTAGTGAAATTATATGTATTTCCAATATATTTTACATAGATATTGACACCGCTAAGACTAGTGGCCTTACCACATAGATAAAAATTAAAAGAAAATTACATAAAGGAAACCAAAAGGAAGCATAACAAAAAGGACCTCTTAAGTCCAACAGGATTGACACTTATATTGACTGTACATAATTTTACGTGGTAGTAGCGATGTGATCAGCGTTTGACAAAAATGCTAGCAACCTTCAATCTTGATGTTATCATAACCCGTCACTCCATAATCTTCCCTCCTGAATGGTCTAGCTCGTCGTCTGATCGTCATAGATAAAAAATGCATGAAAAAAAGAATACAAGGCTAAGATTTACGTACAAGTTTAAAAGTGGAAATACAGTGTAAAATAATAATATATATGACAACCATAATTATTCAAAGAAGTGTATCTTTATCCCATATTTACCTCTACTCTATATATGTTTATTCTAATGCAGCTCTAAACAATATATTGACTCAGGCCACTAAACGTTGTCAAGGATATCTATCCCATTTACCAAGATCAGATATCACAAGTCCACATGCCATCAACGTACTCCCAATTACCAAGAGCAACCCCATCTAACTTCATGTGGAGTCCATGTGTTATAAGTCGGCCGTCCTTGAGGATTTAGGCCAAGAATCTCGTCTTGCATAGCATGCATAAATAATAATACTTGTCTAGATTGTAGGCGACCGGTCAACCTCATACGTCCCATACTGCATGACAGTGGACTTACACATTCCTCAATGCAATTCTATATGATCACTCAATCATCTTGTGGAAACTCTCAACCATAAGTATTAACTTAATACTTGGAAAATATCGTATCAACCTTTCAGGTTCTACTTATTATCTAGATACTTAGGTTGTGTGTCAAATCCATCAAATATGTTGTCTATTTCTTTTTGGCATGATCCTTATCTCTACATAATCACTTCAGTTTATACAATGAATAATATATGGTTGGCTTCCCATGTAAGAGAGGTGGGCCCTAAAGCACATACTCGAACAAGTCTTTCCTTAGCCAGAACCCAACCGAATACAACTACTCAATGTATCCACCTTCCCTTCTTTTATTGGGGATCTAACACTTAATATCTAATAATGTTGTTATTTCTCTCCTTAATAGATCATTTTCTTAATCTAACAATCATAAACATTCAAGTGTCAATAAAATAAACAATTAGACAATTAATCAAACAATGCAAGTGTAGCGATACATTCATGATCATCAAGTTATTGACAAGCTAGAGATTAAGTAACAAGAGTCGCCACCGCGCTTTTATTGTTTCCAAGGGAAAAGGGAAAAAGTATGAACAAAACCCAAAAGTAAGAAGTTTTCAAATCAAAACTAATAAAAAGTCAGAGATTACAGGTAAGGGGGTTGGTTACACAGAGGGAAGGTGTTAGCACCCAAAGTGTCCTAGATACTCCTAGGGAGCCCTTTTTGTGTGCATATGTACTTGGTATAAAGTGATGTTTACAAACAAATAAAATGGGGAGATGAGAAAAGAATTCATTAATTATATTTTTATGTTTGACAAGACCTTCGGTCTTGTGCCTACGTACCAACATAAAAATGAGGGATCAAAACCTCGTAGTTTGTGATACAAATTTCAAAGTGGATGCATTGCTTTTAACAAAAATTAAGTTTGAAAGGCACGAAGGCCTAAAAATGGTTCGAATGAGTTAGTTCTTTTTGGCTTTTTGAAAGTTTAGGTCAAGTATAGTTAAATTTATTTACAAGCTTGATTTAAGAAAAGAAGTTTGAAAATGCAATGGCATAAGGCCAAAGTTTTTATCTTTTTTTTGCAAAGTGGTCAAAGTTTAGAACAAAAGTAGTTCACACAAAGAAGATTTTAAAAAATGGAGGGAGAGATTTTGTAATTAAAGAAATGGGGAGAAGATGAAGAGACTATCCTATGTACAAAATTAAAAGTTTAGAGTTGAAAAGATCTGACCAAAAGGGTAGCAATCCAATAGACAAGAATGTCAATAGAAACCCAGAATTCCCTTGGACTTTTAGAGTCAAGCAACACACAAATGCACAATTATATTATCTTGAAGAGCAAGGCATCAAATAAATATGGCCACATCCAAGCTTATCCATTTCATGATCTTCTTCAAAGTAACCCATGTAACAGATGAATTCCACAAGTCACAGGTTCAAAATAACAGCTTCACAATGATCATGTTGCAGATGAACTCAGAGAGGTCTTCAAAGATGTATCATATGAATTTCAAATTGCAAGCACTTGGTTTCTTAACAAGTTGGCATTGGCCAAGTCCTTTAGCATAGGAAGGTTGCCTAGATTCTAAGTCTATTTGTCCAAGATCAAGCCAACAATCCACACAAAAGTCTTTTAGGGTTTTTGTTGTTATTATGTACATTAATGGTCAAAGACAACACAAACACACAAAAATATACACAAACAAAATATATCACACAATATGGTCCAAATGGACAAAGTGAAAATTGCATTAACATAAACAATTAGAATGATATGAACAATGGCAAGTGAATAGAAACAAAAATTAAATGGCATTAAAGTAAAGGACTTGAAATTAAAAGTTAGTAGTTAATTGGTTAAAAGTTAGTATTGTTTTTCTTTTGCTTTTTAATTGAAGTCATTCCTTGGAGAACACTCAACCCACTTATCACAAGCATGAATCCTTGAACCAAGACATATTCCAAAGGAAGGACAAAAAGGCCAAGTTTCCACACAATACCATGATAGAGGGGAGACTTACAATCTCACTAACTAGAATGCTTATCCCTTTTATGTCACAAATTTAGCGCTATGTTAAGCAATCGTAATTGGACTTATGTAGAAGTCACAACTATTTGAGGTCGGGCAATAAAATTTTGTTGTTAATGCATGTTAGAGACATAGTATAATGGACTATGCTCATGAAACATACCACACACAAAAAGAATATGCAAAAGGTGTGGCCTAATCTCATCCATACTCATGTTAATTTTTCAATCAACTAGCCTTAGGATTATGAGATATCATAGGCCAAATGGAATGAATGAATGAAGAAAGGGAAAAAGATGAAGTGGGAGGGGAATGGATCAAAACACAAATTGGTCAAAGGAGGACTTTTGCCAAATTAATATCATTCATTCATTTTGGGAGATGGAATGTACATTCCATCAATCCCCTAAATCCAATGATATTAATTTGACAAAGTCAAATCAATCTTGACCAAGGCCCAACAACAAGAGTCAAACATAAACAAGTCATCACAATTGGTCAACAAATTTATTTGGCATTTATTCAAATTAAAATACTAAAATAGTGCATTTAAATTAAATATGGTATGTCCAATTCCTAAAATCTCATCAAAACATCAAAGAAATGGCCATGAGATTTATCATAGGTCAAACAAGGTCAAAGGACCTTCGAGAAAAAATTTCATAATTTTTGGACATTTAAAAATATTTTTAAACAATTAAAAATAAATGCAAAATCAATTAATTCATGAAAAATATTAATAATGATCCAAAAAATAATTTTAATTCAGAATACAAAAGAGAAAAATATTTGAAATTTTTTGGTGAAAGTCCCATATTTTTTGGATCAATATTAAATTTAATATGAATTATTGAAAATAATGCAATTAAAATGAGAATTAAAATATCAGAAAAAACATGGACCACTTAATCTCCCTCGTTAATTGAGGTGGCGGATCAAGTGGTCACAAACACGCTATCCATAATGGACTCTAGTCAGCGCGCCATAACCTTGGTAATCAGAAAGAACGCTCAGGATTAAAACAAATTAGATGGATCCTATGGTTGTGAGAGATGTCAATACATCGCCAAAGCTGTAGCTCCGATATTCTTCTCCGGTGGACCTCACTGGACTGGTCCACCTTCAACCATCACCAAAATTAAAAACAAGGACATGATCTCAAAGTAAAAATGGCACTGAGTTCGAATCTGGCCTCAATTCACTCTAACTCCAAGCATATTGAGAGATACATGGAGTTGAAATTTGAGGTACATGAACTGAGTTGCTTCGATTTAGCCTCTAAGCAACTCAATCTTCTTGCCTACATTGGTAGGACTTCAGACAACCAAAAAATCAATAGAATTGAGCAAGAATTAGAGAGCATCGAAGAGATCAAAATTTCTGGAAAATACCTTCAATGGAGGTCTGGATTCAACTGATCTTGCTCTTGCTCGTTCTTGATCTTACTCCAAATGCTTGCAGAAGAACGATTGAATGCTCAAAAGGCTGTGGATTCCTGGAGATTTGAATTTCAAAACAGTGGAAATTCAAACTCAAATTCAAGTGAATTTCTCAGGTTTATCCTTTGCAATGTGAGGGTTAGAGTTAGGGGATAAAAGCTGGCGCGAGTGTGTGTGTAATGCTGAGCACATGAGGCTCTATTTATAGCTGAATCCATTGCTTTTTACACACTTGAATTCACTTTCTAAATTTGGTCATTGATGATGCATGGGTGCATGGGCGCACATAGGCACATAAAATCATTGCCATAAGTCCACAAATGAGTGTGATATAGTCTGAATTCATCTTGGATTGCAAGGCAAGTGTACATTTTGATTTGAAGTTTGATCCTTGCCAAGTGATGACACCATGTTCATGCCATGCGCAACCTATGCATTCCCTGTCCAAAATGAATGAATTTGAGCTCTTTGGAAAGGTGAGATCAAGAGGAATAACTTTCATTTTCAACACTTTTCCATTTGGAGTTTGTATCATGGAGAAATTTGAGGTGGAAGTTTGGAAATATTTGACATATCAAAATTTTTCTAAGTGTCAAGCCATATGTCTCAATATTCCACCTTACTTAACTTTTTATATGAGCTTCAAATGAGAAAAGTGTCTTCATCAAAGTTGTAGCTATATCAAATACCTTAAAAATAGTCACCAATTTCATGTCATTTGGATTTGAAATAATAGAGTTATTCATTTTTGAAGTTTGGAAAAATCACTCGATCAATGGTATAGGTCAAAAGTGACCTATAATGTAACCTCATATCACATGCTCAAAAAAGTTGAATTAGCTCCTTCTCCAAACATAAAAGTTGAAGTAGACACATTGAATTTGATTCTGAAACTTGGAAATATTTCATCTCATAAAAATTGAGCAAGTTATGGACTTGGGAAGTTGACTTTCAAATTAGGGTTTAAACAAAATGACCTATAATGTTTCAACTTAGAAAATGATTTTCCAAGAAAAACTAGCTCTAGGTCTCCACATGAAAATTGTTTTGAATGTCATTTATAGTAAGGTTTCTCTTGGAATCATTTTCACATAGTGAAAATTGTAGGAGATAGGGTCTAGGGAGACCCAGTTTTGATTAGATGAGTTCATCTGGCCAACCACCATCAACCAACTTACTAACTTCCAATTCTCTTGACTTTATAGGCTCATGGTAGATCATATATGCATAATATGATAAATTTTCAAGTGTCCCTTGAGAAATTTGATCAATTGGTGAGATAGCTTGTTGGAGAAGTTACTCAAGATACCCAGTCAAACTAGGGTTTCCAAGGCAAATCACCCTCAAACTCTTGAAGAAAACTTGATCAATATAACATGTAGAAAACATTGGGACTCATATATGATGCTCATAACCATTCTTGGATCAATTCGTGGTTGTGCTCTTTGTTCATGAGGGTCTCAAACCCTGGATGTGAACTTGATAGATCGATGGAGATCATGCCCTTCCTACAAAAGAGTTAGGCAAATGCAAAGACATATTTTTGATATTTTGGTTAGTGAAATGATAAAATACAATTATGATACAATCACAAAGTGCTTTGTGATCTCTCCCAGAACAAACCCAATGAAAGAGGGGTAAGGAGGATGCCAAGGTATGATCCCAATGCTAATGCTTATGATGGAATTACATGAGGGATCTTAGGGTCAAATTTGGGGTCTTACAACAAGCACAATACAACCTCAAGTTTTCATAGATTATTCTTATGATAAATAATTAAGGTCGACGTAACCTCACTTAGTGATTCATGAAAATCATTATTCGAGAATAGGCTCTCCTTACTTATTTATCTCTAGTAGGGCTTGGGTCACCACTACACACATATATATATATTAATCTATTTTACGTTAATAGTCTCAACGTATATGAAATCTTTCCCCCACCTTTTGTTGTTGAGCATTGTTGAAAGTCCACGAGCGTTTTCTCCAATCTTTGCCCATAACCTAAATTACGATAACCGTTGAATTGTACGAAATTTATAAAATAGTTAGAATATAATTTAAGGTTAATTAAACATAATCCCGTTACAACTTAAAATATTTATTTTTAAAAAATTTAATAATAACCTCAAATATATTTAAACAATTATCAAATTCAAATAAAAATTAAACTATAGCCCCGTTTGGATTTGTCCCTTTTAGAAAATTATCAAGAGTATATTCCTAATAAAATTTTAAAGTTATAATAATACTTGGGAAATATAACGACTTAAAATGGTAAAATTTATCTTGGATTTTATGAGTTCAATATCTCGACGTCTGAGCGGAAATTTAAATCGAAATCTTAAAATAACATTTATATAAATAACATAATTTTAATTATATAATTAAAATAAAATGGACATTATAACGACTTACCAGTTACTTATGAAAATGATTTGGGCAGAACTTTGACGTATAAAACTAATTTGAAACTTAAGAAGAACTTTGACCACAAAATAACTCTAAAAGCTATGAACCGACATCGTGAGAACTTCGACAACTATTAGCTGGCGAATTTCGACCACGCCGAAGGGAGAAATCGGAACAACAGAGATGTAGTCGAAAGCGGTTTGACGGTTAGGAGGAACATAAGCCAGGTCAAAGTGAAGTCGACGGAGGGGGTGACCTTGTCGAAGTCGAAGCGAAACGTGTCACGATGGATACAAATTATAGGGAGAAGAACGTGGGAAGTTACTAGAGACGTGGGTTGACAGGATCTGGCATGTGGCGCATCATGAATGGATCACAACCTCCTAGCATTTATTTTTTATTACTATTTAAATAGAAGTGATTTTCATTTGTTAGATGCCCAAGTTTGCTTATTTGAGTTATCAAATGTGGGCATCTTTCACTCCTTTTTGTCGAAAAAGTGTTCGAAACCGCCCTTGCTTTTGTTGATTTGCAATACTATGTGAAATGATCTTGGTACCTTTAATTTGTGTGTTACTGTGCAGGAATTAGGCATGAAAGAGTAGAAAACTAAGGCACAAGAAAGATGGTAAAGGAACCAAGAAAGAAAGCAAACATAAGCAAGCTCGCTAGGCGAGTGAGGTAGCGAAGTATTCGCTAGGCGAGCATGCAACGAGATGCCAGCGAACACTCCCAGACTTGGACAGAACCAAAAAGATCAAAACACACTGTGGCGAGGGAAGTAGCGAAGTATTCGCTAGGCGAACATCCAGCGAGCAAGTAGCGAACACTTCCAGTAGCAAAAACATCAAGACTCGCTGGAGCGAATGAGAGAAGCGAGGGCTTCGCCAAGCGAAGGATTGTTCGCCTAGCGAGCATGACAGCTCAGCAACCATTTCTATAAGTAGTATGGGCTACTTTTTGGAACACAACTCTTCTTTCTTCTTTTTATCATCTTGTTACTTGTTTTTTGCTTATAGGTGATTTTTGTGCCCTAGAAACCCCATTTCTCATTCTTCTTCTTCTCTTGACAATATTTTACAAAAAGAAGGTGGATTCCCATCCAATCTCGATTCTTCGACTCGGATGTTGATCAACCTTCTTCCGAAACTTGTTGTTCAAGCTACCATGAAAATGAGTAGCTAAGTCTTTCATTTTGTCAAGGTTAGATGTAGATGATCATAAGCTTTGTATGTATATGGATTGATATTCATTTGTAAACTCTTTGATAATGAATGTATGGTGAAAACCTTGTTTTATTGATAACTCTTTGTGTTGGTTTATTATTGAAAGGTGTTTTCCAACTCTTGACCTAGGTTTTCATCCATCCTTGTTCTTTAGCTAGAGATAGTTTTGAATGATTTTGTTCACTAAAAAGTTAAACCTAAAAGTTGTCATTTTGATAGATTGTGTGAGAGATCAACAATGGATCAAAATGGGAAAAACCACAATGTGTGTTAGAAATAAACACATTGGGAGGATTTTGTGAATTTGTTTATCATCTAATGGAGTTTATGAGTTTTGTTTGATCGAACATATGCATGCAAAGTGATCGTCGAACCCTAACTTTGAAAATCTTTCTCAAATCGTAAAACCAAAACTTTTACCGCAATTTCTTACTTTTTATGCAAGCTACCCTAACCGAAAACTAAAACCCCCTTGTTACTATAAGTTAAGAACTTAACAACTATCGAACGGTGGCAATATCACATAATCCCTGTGGAGAAGATAACAAATCCCGATACTCTATCCTTGTACCAACAAAATGGCGCCGTTGCCGGGGATTGTGAATTGATATTGTGAGCATCGCAATAGTTGCTGAATTTTTAACTTCTGAGTTTTTGACTTGTGCTTATTAAATTGTTTGGTTTAGTGTGCAGCTTTCGTTTTATGCGAGGGCAGGTTCCTGAGGACCAACTTCTTTTTGATCCCGAGATCGAAAGAACCGCAAGGAGACTGAATAGCAGAACGAGACGAAGGAGGCAACAAGCTAGACAACGACAAGAACAAGGAGAAGGTTCTTCTACAACACACCCACCACCTTTCACACCTATCATGGATCCACCACCACCACCCGTTTCCACACCATGTGTCAATATTCCGAGGAATACAACTCAGTTTACCAACCACACGGGAAGGCAAGCCGAGATGAAGACGGGAACTCTTAACTTGCTATACGGAAGTCTATTCACCGGAATGGACCATGAAGACCCCTTTGCTTTTCTCACCAAATTTTACGAGATAGCATTGGCAGCTGGAGTTGATCAAGCTCAAGAGCTACCGTTGTTCAAAAGACTATTTCCTCATGCTTTGCTCGGTAAAGCCAAAGATTGGTACTTGGATCAAACGTCTGCAGTCATGACGGATTGGAACATGTTGGAAGAGAAGTTCATTGAAAGATTTTTCTCCCACAACCGGTTCATGGGATCCAAAACGGCTATCTCCGTGTTTTCGCAAGGAGCCAACGAATCATTGAATGAGGCATGGGAAAGATTTAAATCCATGCTTCGAAAGTGCAAAGGGCATGGTTTTGACGAATTGACGCAAATCCACATTTTCAAGAATGGCCTTCAACCTAATTGCAAGACTTTATTGGATGCTACCTCGGGTGGTTCTTTGTTGTCTAAAAGCGCTGCCGAAGCTACTGATATCATTAACCGTATGGCTCTAAATGACCTCCAAAGTCAAAGTAGAGGCAACACTTTGAAGAAACCGGGAGTGCTTGAACTTGGGACAAACGATGCTATTCTTGCCCAAAATAAACTCATTTCAAAACAAGTTGAACTCTTAACTCAACAAATAAAAGAGTTGAAAGAGCCTTCAAAAGCTATACAAATAGCTTGTTGTGAGCTTTGCAAGGGTGGTCATGACACCGGGTTTTGTCCACCTCCCGAGGCAACAACAACAACAACTGTATCAACAACATCCACAAAATCAACAACAACACTTTCAAGGGAATCAAGGGTTCCAACCAAGGGCTAACTATCACCATAACCAAGGTTATGGGGGTGGTACTTCTAGCCGTCAAAATCCTTACCAACCTCAACAACCGCCGGTCGTGACTTCAAAGTTAGAAGAGACATTGACACAATTTATGCAATTGTCGATGTCTAATCAAAAGAGCAACGATGCGGCAATCAAAAATCTCGAAACTCAAGTCGGTCAACTTGCTAAACAACTAGCGGAACAACAACCCGGACCATCTTTTTCGGCGAACACGCAAACGAATCCAAAAGAGCATTGTAAAGCGATAACGACGAGAAGTGGAAGGGAGTTGATTAGTGAGAGTGAAAAAAGAGAGGATGAGAAAAAAGATGAGGAGAAAAAAATAGAGGATATCATTGATGTTGAAGTTGGGGAGTGAAGTGAGGAAGAAGTTGAAAAGAATGAAAAAAATGGTGAAGTAGAAAATAAAGAAAGTGTGGAAGTTGAAAAAAATAAGAGTGATGAAGTGAAGGTGGAGGGAGTAAAAAAGAAAAGAGAGAGGAATTCTAGAGTTTCTAAAGGAAAGGAGGTAGTGGGCGCTACTCCAATCCAAAACCTTCCGTATCCACATGCTCCATCTAAGAGGGAGAATGAACGGAATTACGCCCGGTTCATGGATATATTGAAACAACTTCAAGTGAACATTCCGTTTGCCGAAGCATTGGAGCAAATGCCTAAGTATGTGAAATTCATGAAAGACATACTTACTAAAAAGCGGAGGTACATGGAACCGGAGACAATTGTCCTAGATGCTAGTTGTAGTGCAATTATTCAACGGACGCTTTCGAGAAAAGAGGTTGACCCGGGACGAGTTACTTTGCCGGTTACAATTGGTGATGTCTATGTTGGAAAAGGGCTAATTGATTTGGGGTCAAGCATTAATCTAATACCATTGTCTGTAGTGAAAAGGCTTGGCAACATTGAAATGAAGGCCATCTGGATGACTTTGCAATTGGCCGATAAGTCGACTACCCATCCTCATGGGTTAGCCCAAGATGTATTGGTCAAAGTTGACAAATTCTTCTTCCTGGTTGATTTCATTGTGATTGATATGGAAGAGGATGACGATGCTCCGCTTATCTTGGCCAACCGTTCATGAAAACCGCACGCATGATGATTGACGTTGACGACGGTTTGATGAAAGTAAGGGTCCAAAATGAAGAAGTTACTTTTGATCTATTCGAAGCCATGAAGAATTCAAAGGATAGCTGTGATCGCTTTCGCATTGATGTGATCGAAGAGGCAACTTTTGAAGTTTCTAAACATATTCTTGAGATATCTCCTATGGAGTTAGCTCTTGATGACTCCTTTGAAGTTTTCACAATTGAAGAAGAGCAAGCTCTTGATGAATTCCTAAGGGAACTTGATAGTCTAAAAGAGTTACATCCGTGGGAAGTTGAGGAGGAAGTATTGAAGAAGGAGGTTAATGAAGAAAAATCGTCGATTGAATTGAAAATGTTACCTTCTAATTTGAAGTATGCATTCCTCGACGAGACCGAAGCAAAGCCGGTTATCATAAGCAATCTTTTGTCAAAGAATGAAGAAGCCCGTTTGATCAATGTTTTGAAAAAGAATCAAGAAGCCATGGGTTGGACTCTTTCCGATCTCAAAGGAATTAGTCCTTCCTATTGCATGCACAAGATCTTAATGGAAGAGGACTTTAAGCCGGTAGCTCAACCGCAACGCCGCTTAAATCCTACTATGAAGGAAGTTGTTAGAAAGGAGGTTGTTAAGTTGTTGGATGCGGGAATGATTTACCCGATTTCGGATAGCCCATGGGTTAGTCCTGTACATGTGGTTCCGAAGAAAGGTGGCATTACCGTGATTCAAAATGAAAAGGATGAGTTGATCCCGAAAAAAGTGGCAACGGGGTGGCGTATGTGCATTGATTATATGCGGTTGAATACCGCAACTCGAAAAGATCACTTTCCACTCCCGTTCATGGATCAAATGCTAGAAAGACTTTCTGGGCAACAATACTATTGTTTCTTAGATGGCTATTCCGGGTATAACCAAATTGTGGTTGACCCGGCCGTTCATGAAAAGACGGCTTTCACATGTCCTTTTGGAATTTTCGCATACCGTAAAATGCCCTTTGGGTTGTGCAATGCACCGACGACTTTCGAAAGATGTGTGCAAGCTATTTTTGCCGACCTAATCAAGAAAACAATGGAAGTCTTTATGGACGACTTCTCCGCATTTGGTGGTTCCTTTGGTCATTGCTTGGACAACTTAGAAACGGTTCTTGAAAGATGTGTGAAGACAAATCTTGTTCTTAATTGGGAGAAGTGCCACTTCATGGTGACCGAGGGGATAGTGCTTGGCCATAAAGTCTCTTCAAGAGGGCTTGAAGTTGATCGTGCTAAAGTTGAAGTGATTGAAAAGTTGCCTCCTCCGGTGAATTTGAAGGGAGTCCGAAGCTTTATGGGGCACGCCGGTTTCTATTGGCGCTTTATCAAAGACTTCTCAAAGGTAGCTAGGCCTTTGAGTAACTTCCTAGCTAAGGATCAGGTATTTCTTTTAACTGATGAGTGTTTACAAGCTTTTGAAATTTTAAAGGAAAAATTGGTTACCGCTCCAATTATAGTCGCTCCAAATTGGAATTTAAATTTTTAGCTCATGTGTGATGCGAGCGACTATGCAATCGGAGCGGTATTAGGCCAAAGAAAAGAGAAAAAATTTCATGCGATACATTACGCAAGTAAAGTTCTTAATGAGGCTAAAGTTAACTATGCCACCACTGAAAAAGAATTACTTGCGATAGTGTATGCGCTTGAAAAGTTTAGGTCCTATCTTATTGGTTCTAAGGTCATAGTGTATACCAACCACTCGGCGATTAAATATTTGCTCACCAAACCGGACTCGAAGCAAAGGCTCATCTGTTGGATCCTCTTGTTGCAAGAATTTGATGTTGAAATCAAAGACAAGAAAGGATCGGAAAATTTGGTGGCAGATCATTTATCTCGCTTAGTCAATGTGGAGGTTACCGCTTCCGAGAAGGAAATCCGGAAAGAGTTTCCTGATGAAAAACTTTTCAAAGTTCAAGTTAGGCCGTGGTTTGCGGACTTTGCGAACCATAAGGCTAGTGGTTTGGTGCCTCCCGACCTAACTTCGAACCAAAAAAGGAAATTTCTCTCGGATGCTAAGTACTACGTATGGGATGACCCATACTTGTTTAAATTGGGTGGTGATAACCTTTTGAGGAGGTGTGTTACTGGCAATGAAGCGCAAAGCATTCTTTGGCATTGTCACAACTCGCCTTACGGCGAACACTACAATGGGGCAAGAACGGCCACTAAAGTCCTTCAGTCAAAATTTTGTTGGCCTACTATTTTCAAAGACGTAAATGCCCATGCGCAAAGTTGTGATAGTTGCCAAAGAAGTGGTGGGATTGGTAAGAGAGACGAGATGCCTCTCCAAAACATCCAAGAGGTTGAAGTATTCGATTGTTGGGGTATCGACTTTGTTGGACCATTCCCACCCTCATATGGTAATGAATATATGCTGGTGGCGGTTGACTATGTTTCTAAGTGGGTTGCGGCGATTGCCTCACCTCGGGCGGATGCTAAAACGGTAATAAATTTTTTGAAGAAAAACATCTTTTCCCGTTTTGGAACCCCCCGTGTGTTGATTAGTGCCGTTTTGGAACGCCCCGTGTGTTGATTAGTGACGGAGGGTCGCACTTTTGTAATGCACCATTAGAAAGCGTTTTGAAACATTACGGTGTATCAAATAGAGTGGCGACTCCGTATCACCCACAAGCAAACGGTCAAGCCGAAGTCTCTAATCGTGAGATTGAGAGAATTCTTGAAAAAACCGTGTCGAATTCTACAAAAGAGTGGTCGCAAAAGTTGGATGAAGCTTTATGGGCATACCGTACCGCTTTTAAAGCGTCAATTGGGCTAACTCCTTTTCAATTGGTATTTGGTAAGACTTGCCATTTGCCTGTCGAATTGGAGCACAAAGCTTTGTGGGCTCTGAAATTATTGAACTTTGATAAGGATTTGGCCAGTGAAAAAAGAAAAGTGCAATTGCTTGAGTTGGAAGAAATGCGCAATGCCGCATACCACTCGAGTTGGTTGTACAAAGAAAAGGTGAAAGAGTATCATGACAAAAAGCTTAGGAAGAAGGAATTTGTTCCCGGACAGTTGGTCCTTTTGTTCAATTCTAGGTTGAGGCTATTCCCTGGAAAATTGAAATCTAAATGGTTCGGGCCATTTCGTGTCAAAGAAGTCAAAGAGTATGGAGTTGTTGTCATTGAGGACTTGGAGAAGAAAGATAGTTGGACGGTTAACGACCAACGTTTGAAGATTTATCTTGGTGGTCTTGTGGATCACGAGAGCTGTGCAATCTGCTTGGATGCTCCTCTATGAGCATCTCGAATCGTCGAGCTTATCCGACGTTAAACAAGCGCTTGTTGGGAGGCACCTCAACGTTGTAAGTATTTACAGCTTTGCGTTGTGTGGTATTGGTTTTCAAATTGGTGGAACCTTGCTGAATTGTGTTGTGCAGTGCTGTTTTGAAAAAAACAAGATCCTGTCATGTTCGCTAGCTGCTCGCTAGGCGAAGACAGTAGCGAGTTGATTCGCTAGCTGCTCGCTATGCGAAGACAGTAGCGAGCCGTTCGCTAGCTCTTCGCTAGGCGAACGTTGCATGACAGAACTTTATTTTATTTTTCAGAAGGCCACTCATTTGGGCCCAAAACCCATTTACTTTGTTTTAGTCACGAACTCACTCTCACTTTCACACTTTTCACTTCCATCTCACACAAAAACTTTGAGAATCATCCTTGTGCAAACCCTAACTGTTGCATTTCAAAATCAATCAACCTCTTCAATCAGGTTTGTTCTGTCTCCATTCCTTTGTGCTTTTAATGTTGTAAATTCTGAAGAATGAGTCATTAGGGTTGAATTTGGGAGATTGGAAGATTTAGGTTTGCATGTATGTTTAGAACGATTCCTAGCATGTTAAATTACTTTGTTTCTGGAATGGGTATCATTAGACTTTGGGTTTTCTGAAATTGGATTGTTAACAGTGGAGAACTCAGAATCCCCGTAACATTCGCTAGCATCTTCGTTAGGCGAATCTGTGGCGAGCATTCGCTGCCACTTCGCTAAGCGAACCCGTAGCGAATCTTCGTAGGGTCCTCGCTAAGCGAAGCTGTAGCGACCATGACAGTATCTGGTTTTTCTGTTTTGATCTCTAATCTATTTTGTGGTTGTGTGCTGTTTCTTTTCTACGATTTTACAGATGGCATCCAGGTCAAGTGCTGCAAAAAAGAGAAAGGTCGGGAGTACTTCCCGCACTGTGCCAATTCAATTTGACAATGATAAATTCGTTAGGGCGAAGCAAGCCGCACGTTTTGTGGCGTTGGTGAAAAGGAAAATCTTACCTGAGAAGAGGTTTTTGATCAACGAACAAGGCGATTATCGGACATTTGCAGGGTTGATAAATAGCAAGAAATGGGACAAGTTGATCTCTCTACCCGAAAGCTATGATATTGATATAGTGCGCGAGTTCTATGCGAACGCGCTGCCAAATGACGACGAGCCTTTCACTTGGACTACAAGAGTGTCAGGACGTCAGGTCACTTTTGATAGGGATGCTACTAACCGAGTGCTTGGTGAACCGCTCCATCTGGGAGTTAATGAGAGGGATGCATACCACAAAGATCTGAGGCTCCACAGGAACCCTGATACTATTTCTGCGGCCCTATTGTTTGAGGGAAAGTCGGTTGAGGTGAACCCGTCTGGGGTTCCTGTGAGGTACCATCGGGAGGATATGATTCCCTTGGCTCAGCTGATCTTGATGCTGGTTTTGACTAACATTAAGCCCAAGTCACACACGTCGACCGTGCCGATCCCAGTGGCACACTTGGTCCACTGTATTCTAACTAATGTACAGATCGATGTGGCGCGAATCATTGCGATTGAGATGAAGTCCGTGGTTGAGAGCGGGCTGAAGTCGGGGGCGCGAGTTAACTGCCCCCTTGCTTTTCCTTGTCTCATCATGGCTTTGTGCCTACAGTCGAGGGTGAAGCTACCCTCCCACAGTCAGGTAAGGATTCCGTCCGCAATCGACGACCGATATATGGACAAGTACTGTAAGCCGAAGAACTTCCGAGGTAGTACAGCTGCTGATGATACCGGGGCTGCTGATGGTCCTGGTGCTTTTTCTCAGGGGTTTGATCCTTTCCAGCAAGCTGTTTGCAATTATAATTGGGATTGGATGGCGGCGACTCAGTGCGCCATGATTGATATACATGACTCTATGCACGTATTACAGTTGCAGGTACGTGACCCTTCTGGAGAGCATCCTATGATGACGCGTGAGAAGTTCCTGCAACATGCTAGCTAGCCTAAGGACAGGCCTGTTTTCGGAGAGGGGGCGGGTGCTGGTGCTTCTGGTGTTGATGGTTCTGGTGGCGCTGATGAGGATGATGCTGATGATGCTGCTGTTGCTGCTGATGATGATGATGATTCCGGTTCTGAGGCCGGTAGTGAAGAGAGTTCTGAGTCCTATGAGGACTAAGTTTTTTTTTATGTTATGTTTTATTTTCTTGTATTTCCAGATATTTGGTATTTTGGTAATGTATTTTTTGTGGTGTTTTGTCCCCCACGCACATTTTAACATTTTGAAGTGATGATTGTTGTTTATGTTTTAAATTATTGTGTTTGGTTTGAATTTCTTTTGTTTAATAAATTTTTGGTTGTTGAGGGTCAAACCTTCTAGATTGGTTGCTCCTCAAAGAAGTATCCAATGAAGGTGCATCCGAGCTTGGATGGCGATGATAAAAATAAACAAGCGAATAATGCTAAGGTACATGGTTACCTCCGGTTAGAATTTTAGAATGCATTAAGAACTTTACTCTTTTCGTAATTGAATATTGTTCTTTTTGCAACATAATTGAATGAATGATTCACCTAGGGCTAAGAACCACAAATTGTGAGGAAACCTCCATTGTACACTAAAATGCTGGATTCTAATAAACTGTGTTGATTCATTTGATTCATGCTTTGTCTTTTATTATTGTGAATTTGTGGAAGCAATTAGAAATGATCAAGGCGCTTGTTTTCTTTCGAGCACAACCAGTTCCAAATACAACTTACCCGTGAGAAGAGAGTATTCGTGAACCCCTTTGAGCTTAAACAGTTGAATCTCAGCTTGAAATAAGGTGAGACGTCAAAATCTTTTTTCTTGAAACCCTGAAATTTTTTATAATTGTTCTTTTGCCATAAAAAGTCAAGAACATTCACTTGGGGTGAGTAAAAGATAAGTTGGGGAGAACGAAAATGAGAATCGGTAGGTGCCACAACTCTTGAATAACCGAGCAAGCATTGAAAAAAAAATTAGAAAAGAGAAACATCTATTTTGTGAATACGATGTGAAAAAAAAATGAAAATGAATGCTTGCTTGGAAGAAAAATAGTGAAAAACAAAATTGAGTTGTGAAATAAGAGTTGTGAAGGTTTCAAATGAGAAACAAGTGGAACGAAGTTGAGATGTGTGAATAGCTTGTACATTGAATGTCTCTTTTGCATCGGCAAGTTCATTTTCAATGGCCTTAGATATGACCCTTGTTTGTAAACCTGACCAAGCTACAACCGGAAAAGACCTTAGTGATCTTCGTGCTTCCGCGTTTTCATTTATAATTGTTAGACATTGTATGAATTGAATTGACTTTTGCATTGTTTGTTGGAGAGTGAAATTGTCCCCGCGGTTGCAAACACGTAATTTCTTCAATCCTTATTCGAAGAGGAGAGAGAGGGTGATTCATTCAGGATAACATTGTTGTGGATTGATACATGTTTTTCATTGCTATAAGGCTTTAGTTCTTGTGTATTGTGTTATTCTAACCATTGGGAACTTGTGTCTGGTTGATTCTCTTGTGTTTGAGCCATTTTATCTGATTTCGGAGAAATCTTTTTCTTTAAGCAAATCCTCTTGTCCTTCAAGAGGCATACTTTGCTTGAGGGCAAGCAAGAATCTAGTTGGGGAGAGTTGTTAGATGCCCAGGTTTGCTTATTTGAGCTATCAAATGTGGGCATCTTTCACTCCTTTTTGTCGAAAAAGTGTTCGAAACCGCCCTTGCTTTTGTTGATTTGCAATACTATGTGAAATGATCTTGGTACCTTTAATTTGTGTGTTATTGTGTAGGAATTAGGCATGAAAGAGTAGAAAACTAAGGCACAAGAAAGATGGCAAAGGAACCAAGAAAGAAAGCAAACATAAGCAAGCTCGCTAGGCGAGTGAGGTAGCGAAGTATTCGCTAGGCGAGCACGCAGCGACATGCCAGCGAACACTCCTAGACTTGGACAAAACCAAAAAGATCAAAACTCGCTGTGGCGAGGGAAGTAGCAAAGTATTCGCTAGGCGAGCATCCAGCGAGCAAGTAGCGAACACTTCCAGTAGCAAAAAGATTGAAACTCGTTGTGGCGAGGGAAGTAGCGAAGTATTCGCTAGGCGAGCATCCAGCGAGCAAGTAGCGAACACTTCCAGTAGAAAAAACATCAAGACTCGCTGGAGTGAATGAGAGAAGTGAGGGCTTCGCCTAGCGAAGGATTGTTCGCCTAGCGAGCATGACAGCTCAGCAACCATTTCTATAAGTAGTATGGGCTACTTTTTGGAACACAACTCTTCTTTCTTCTTTTTATCATCTTTTTACTTGTTTTTTGCTTAGAGGTGATTTTTGTGCCCTAGAAACCCCATTTCTCATTCTTCTTCTTCTCTTGACAATATTTTACAAAAAGAAGGTGGATTCCCATCCAATCTCGATTCTTCGACTCGGATGTTGATCAACCTTCTTCCGAAACTTGTTGTTCAAGCTACCATGAAAATGAGTAGCTAAGTCTTTCATTTTGTCAAGGTTAGATGTAGATGATCATAAGCTTTGTATGTATATGGATTGATATTCATTTGTAAACTCTTTGATAATGAATGTATGGTGAAAACCTTGTTTTATTGATAACTCTTTGTGTTGGTTTATTATTGAAAGGTGTTTTCCAACTCTTGACCTAGGTTTTCATCCATCCGTGTTCTTTAGCTAGAGATAGTTTTGAATGATTTTGTTCACTAAAAAGTTAAACCTAAAAGTTGTCATTTTGATAGATTGTGTGAGAGATCAACAATGGATCAAAATGGGAAAAACCATAATGTGTGTTAGAAATAAATACATTGGGAGGATTTTGTGAATGTGTTTATCATCTAATGGATTTTATGAGTTTTGTTTGATCGAACATATGCATGCAAAGTGATCGTCGAACCCTAACTTTGACAATCTTTCTCAAATCGTAAAACCAAAACTTTTACCGCAATTTCTTACTTTTTATGCAAGCTACCGTAACCGAAAACTAAAACCCCCTTGTTACTATAAGTTAAGAACTTAACAACTGTCGAACGACGGTAATATCACATAATCCCTGTGGACACGATAACAAATCCCGATACTCTATCCTTTTACCAACACATTTCTAAGGGGTGACATTGGTAACATTGCAATAGGAAAACACTTGAAGTATCAAGCGTCTAAGAGAAAAGAGTTAACTTCCTGCAAAATGGACTCCTGCTTCCACATTTATTTTCAAATCATTTAACTTATCAAGTTATTTCATTTGTTTTGTTCATTTACATCTTTATCTTGCTCTTACCCTTTTATTTTTACTGCACTTTTTCTTGCAAACATTTTACTTATTATTCTATTGATCCAAACACTTCACCAACAAACACACCATATACTCAACACATATTAGTCTAGGACTTTGTAGCCGGTCCTGCAAGTAAACCACGATAGGAAGGCTAAATATTATTCGCGCGTTGCGAACAAATTGGCACACCTGGTCTTGATACATCATTGTAACTCCTGGATAAAAACTCATCTTACTTTTGTGGCCTTCTTCCAAAATCAACTTTCGAATATCGTGGTTTTGAGGTATACACAACCTTTCTCAAAAACTTAGGATTCCATCACTCCTTATGTTAAAATCTCTATTTTAACCATCTTTGATAGTTTCCTTTATGTTCATTAGATGGTCATCAAGTTATTGTATATCTTTGATCCATTTTAGAAATGCATTAGACATGACAACATCGCCTATGAATATACTTCCTTCATTGTGGTGTATTCCTAAGTTTAAATCCATGAATTAGTTAATCAACTCTTCTTCCTTCAACATCGTTGCAGATACATGAAGTTTCTTTCGACTCAAAGCGTCTGCTACACCATTGGCATATCCTTGATGATACTACAACTCAAAATCATACTCCTTTAAAAATTCCATCCAACGCCTTTGTCTCATGTTTAGATATTTCTGATCAAATAAATACTTCAGGCTTTTGTGATCACTTAACATAGTGAACTTTGATCCATAAAGATAATGCCTCCAAATTTTTAAGTGGAACACAATTGCTGCTAACTCTAAGTCGTGAGTCGGGTAGTTTCTCTCGTGCACCTTCAACGGTCTTGACGCATAAGCTATCGGTTTCCTTTATTGCATCAACATACAACCAAGACCTTGATATGACGCATCACAACACACATCAAATTATCCTGATGGGTCTAGTAAGATGAGTATTGGTGATGAAGTCAATATTTCCTTCCACTTTTGAAAAATTTCTTCACACTCTTTTATCCATTCAAAGTTTTTAACTTTCCTTGTTAACTGAGTCATAGGCAAAACGATATTTGAAAATCCTTCGATGAACCTCAAATAATATCCAACTAGTCCAAGAAAACTTCGAATCTCGCCAACATTCTCTGGACTTTCTCACTTTGTTACTGCTTCGACTTTACTCGGGACTACTACTCTTCTTTAATGGTTACATGACCAAGAAATTGTACCTCCTTCAACCAAAATTCACATTTCGAGAATTTCGCGTACAATTGACGGTCCTTTCGTATCTGTAGCACAATTCTCAAATGTTCTTCGTGCTCTACCTCATTCTTGGAATAAATCAAAATGTCATCGATAAAAACTACAACAAATTGATCTAAGTATGAACTAGAGACCCTATTCACGTAATCCATGATTACTGTTGGAGCATTAGTCAAACCAAATGTCATAACTAATTACTCATAGTGTCCATAACGGGATCTAAAAGTTATTTTTGGAATATCATCCTCACTCACCCTGATCTGATGATATCTAGACTTCAGGTCAATCTTCGAGAATACTGATGCTCCCTTCAATTGATCCATCAAGTCATCGATTCTAGGCAAGAGATACTTATTTTTTACAGTAGCTTTATTAAGATGTCTGTAATTTACACAAAGTCTAGATAACCATCCTTCTTCTTGACAACTAAGATTGGAGCTCCCCATGGAGATACACTTGGTCTAATAAATTCCTTCTCTAACATCTCATCTAACTGTTTCTTTAACTCAGCCAGCTCTGAGGGTGACATTCAATAAGGAGATATAGAAATTGGTCTAGTTCCTGAAATCAAGTATATAGCAAACTCCACTTCCCTAACCGATGGTGAACCTGAAACATCTTCTGGAAAAACTTCCAGGAATTCACATACTATTGGAAATTTTCCAACACTAGGGGTTTCTCCTACTGACACGGAGAATAACATCATAAATTTTTGAGTGAGAGTTTCAATCTTTATGACTTTTCCACTATCTTTTCCAAACGTTAAAATTTTCTTCTTGCACGCCAATTTTACATCGTTGGCTGATAACCAATCCATTCCTAAGATGAAATTTAGGTCTTGTAGCGGGAGTACCACAAGATCTACTAAGAATCTTCTATTTTCTAAAATTACTGGGTTGTCTACACAGACTGAACAAGTTACCATTCTTTCTCCTGAGGGAGTTGTAATGGTCAACTTATAGTTGAGATCAAAAATTTCAAATCCCAAAATTTCCGCACAAGGTTTAGATATAAATGAATGTGTACCTCCTGAATCGAATAATACTGATACCATCTTATCTCCAATTAGACACATACCTTGGACTAACCCAACTGACTTTGAGACATCAACTCCTCTAACTGTGAATACTTTTCTGGTGGTTGGCTTTTTCTGATTCTGAGGTCTTTGACTAACATTTGGGCCTCTGTTCCTTTCTTTCCCTACATTGTTATTATTTATTAGGCCACTCTTCTGGCTTGTTGGTTGATTTTTTACTTGGGGACAATCTTTGAGAAAACGTCCCTTCGGACCACATCGAAAACAAGCTCTAATATTTCTATTTGAACAATCTTTGTTAAGATGTACCCCTCCACAATTGTAACACTTGAACATTAACCTCCTAGAATCCTAGTTATGATATGGTGTAGGCCTTTGATATGGCATACCCCCTTGTTGGGTCCTTCCTCCATGGCCTCAATTAAAATTGCCCTTATGATTGTTGTTTCGGGTTGGTCCTCCTGATCCATATTGATTCTTCCTATTCCTTCCAACTCCAAACACCTTTCTATCAGCTCACAAAAGCACACAATATGCAGAGGTAGAACCGCCCTCTAGATATCATATTTCAATCCATCTTGATACTTTTCACACATCCATTCTTCCCTTGGATGCAAGCGGTAAAATTTAGAATACTTTAGCAAGGATTCAAACTTCCTAGTATACTCTCCCATTGTCATCATACCTTTACGCAGGGCCTGGAATTACCTATCTTTCTCTTTCCTACATAACTTTGGAAAGTGCTTCCCCAAAAATTCTTCTTTGAACAAGATCCAGTTGATCTCTCTTCCTTCCTCTTCTAATAATCTATGTTTTCCTCTCCACAAGGCTTCAGCATCGCCTGTCAGCATGAATGTTGCATAACTGACTCTTTTATTCTCTCTACAAGGAGTGAAAGAAAATATATTTTCTATCTCTTGCAACCATTTCTCAGCACCCTCTGGATTAAAGTCACCACCAAACTGTGGTGGTTTACCTTTTAGAAGTGAGTTCAATCCCATATCTTCATGCATGGTTTCTCTTTATTGTTGCTGAAAAAGTTGATGATCTCGAGTGATTTGCATGATTTGAGCATTTTGTTGTGTTTGAGCTAACACAGTTGTAGCAAGTTCACAAACATCTTGAGTGTCAGCTTGAGAGTTCGTTCCAGTTTGGGAATGATCTTCTCGTCACATGGGGATATTAGTTTCCCCTTCGGGAGTAGTTTCACTACTCACATTCCTACCTACACCTCTACTAGCACCTTTGCCAACATTCCTACCACACCTCGCATTTCTGATGTTCTGAACCATAACTTCCTGAAAAGGATAAGTTATTAGGTTCAATCATTCACAAGACATAAAGAACATAACAAATATGTATATTTATATCCCAATGAATGATTCATCGATAAGGATTTCGTCAATTCTCTCACATGCAATGGATATTTATGTTTAAAATGTTGAATTAGTGCTTAACGTTAGACATGATTATATCTAGAATTCGGGCTAACATAATCAACATTTAATGTATAAACAAAATATATCAATTTATTCAATAACAACGATTACAAAAACCATGATCATGATTTAAAAACCTCTATTAATAAACCAAGCTAAGACCAATAATGGAAAAATTATAATTATCAGTATTGCTAAGAAATCTTTACCTAATTCTTCATGCTTGATAATACCAATAAGAAACAAGATAATGACAAGAAGAGTGATGAATACAAGAAAATATTTAGCCATTTGAAAGGTATGTATAAGTACTTTGAAATTGATATGAAAATAATGAATGGATGTGAAGTGTTTATAGAGTGAATTTTGTGAAGTGCATGTTACATTATCGTTGGGTTTGTGACCGTTGGGGGGAGAGAACATGTTAAGTGTGTTAAATACGCTTCCTAGATAAATATATTAGAAGGCTCTCAAGATGAACACTCAACACACAAAAGAAAAGTTATCATCCAGTTTAGAATCCAACTTGATACAGACAATATAACTCTAGACACTTATGGCCTGAGCTGAATCAACCAGCTCTGATACCATTAAATGAGACAACCTATGTCCCATTAGTGAAATTCTAATTAAAAGTTAGAAATCTTTATAAAAAATATGGAAAATTTGAAAATTTTAAAGAACAATACTGAATTAATAAAACATACTGCTTCACACACACATACACACACGCACGCACGCACGCGCACACACACGCACGCACACACGCACGCGCGCGCGCGCACACACACACACACACACACACACACACACATATATATATATATATATATATATATATATATATATATATATATATATATATATATATATATATATATATATATATATTACATAGAGCTTGACACCACTAAGACTAGTGGCCTTGCCACACAGTTAAAATTTAAAAGAAAAGTACATAAAGGAAACCAAAAGAAAGTATAACAAAAAGGACCTTCTAAGTCCAACGAGACTGACACTTATACTGACTGTACATAATATTACGTGGTAGTAGCGATGTGATCAGTGTTTGACAAAAATGATAGCAACCTTCAGTCTTGACATTATTGTAATTCGTAACTCCACAGCCTTCCCTCCTGAACGGTCTAGCTCGTCGTCTGATCGTCATAGATAAAAAATGCAAGACAAAAAGAATACAGGGCTAAGATTTACGTACAAGTTTAAAAGTGGGAATATGGTGTAAAATAATAATATATATGACAAACACAGTTATTCAAACAAGTGTATCTTTATCCCATATTTACCTATACTCTATATATGTTTATTCTAATGCATCTTTGATCAGATTTCACAAGACCATATGCCACCAACGTACTCCCAATTACAAAGAGCCATGCCACCTTACTTCACGTGGATTCCAGGTTTTATAATTCGGCCGTCTCTGAGGATTCAGGCCAAGAATCTCGTCTTACCTAACATGCATAAATAATAATCCTTGTCAGGATTGCAGACGACCGATCAACCTCGTACGTTCCACACCGCACGACAGTGGACTTACACATTCCTCAATGTAATTCTATATGATCACTCAATCATCTTGTGGAAACTCTCTACCATAAGTATTAAGTTAATACTTGAGAAATATCGTATCAACCTTTCAGGTTCTACTTATTATCTAGATACTTAGGTTAAGTGTCAAATCAATTAAATATCTTGTCTATTTCTTCTTGGCATGATCCTTATCTCTATATAATCAGTTCAATTTATACAATGAATAATTTATGGTTGGCTTCCCAGGTAAGAGAGGTGTATCGTAAAGGACATAGTCGACCAAGTCTTTCCTTAGCCAGAACCCAACCAAATACAACTACTCAATGTATCCAACTTCCCTTCTTTTATTGGGGATCTAACACTTAATATCTATCAATGTTCTAGTATGACTTTGTGTAAATAATTGGTGAGAAATGTCTGAGAGTTTGATTTCGTAATGTTTCATGACATAAGATCATGTGGGATATTAATAGAAAAATATTTTTTTTATAAAATGAAATGATAAATATAATAATCATAATAATAATAATAATAATAATAAGATAACTATTTAATATATTTATTAACTTAAGTTTTTTTAAAAATTAGTTTGTAGAGTAAAATGGTGATATTCAAATAAAATAAAATAATAATAATAATAATAAAAGTAATAATAATAGTAATAATAAAAATAATATGGATAATTAATTAACTTAAAATTAAATATTTTAAATATTAATTTCAAAGTTTAGTTTGTAAAATGAAAGGATGATATTCAAATCGAATAATAATATTAATAATAAAAATAATAGGTAATTAATTAATAAATTAATTATATTGCTGATAGTTTCAATATTTATTTTGTAATAATTAGCGATATTAAAATCTCAAATATAATTGAATATATTATTTACGATATGTAAATTAGAATGTTACAAATCCGACCACCTGATAATAGAGATCGGCCAATGTTTGTCGTTTTGAGGTTCTTACATGACACCTTGACCAAAAATAAAAACCTTGATTAAATTAAAATTTTCAATTTCGGCCGGACAAATAATTTATGAAATATACAAATACAGTAAAAATAAAATAAAGAAATATTCAATTTTAAAATATCTAACTTTTTTTTGGTTCTATTTAAGACAAAAAAAAAATTCAAACATTTTCTTACATGTGTAACGGGTGGAGATCCTATGTACCATATGAAACAACCCAAAAACAACAAAAAGCAAAAACAAGAAGAAACTCCATAATTCACACCGCCACATGTTTAACTATAAATGACGCAATCACCATATGAAAACTCTTATTTTTCTTCAAACTACATTGTTTCTATATTTCAAATTCTATAGACAACATAGTCATGGAAACAATGGATCAAAGACTTGTCTCAACTTGGTCTAACGTTAATTCCTCTGTCCCTCTTTCCTTTGTTCAACCACCTGAGTGTAGACCTGGTAAGGTCACAAACCCTTCAACTAAGACAATACCTTTGATTGATCTTGGAGGACATGATCATGCTCATACCATATCACAAGTTTTGAAAGCTTCTCAAGAATATGGCTTTTTTCAGGTTAATTGCTTTAACTATTTTAACATTGAAATTAACTATATTGCTCCGTCGTATCTCACGTATCAGTCATTCCACATATGTCAATGATAAAAACATGTCTAATTTTGTGTCTGAAGTCCGACACATCTGACCAACATGTTGTCCAACACTTCTCAATGATACATACACATCATATTACATGTCATTCGTGTCTAATGTTCGTATAAGTATTTTCAATGACCTAAAAAAAACTTTGAAATAGGTTATCAACCATGGGGTTTCAAAGGATTTAGTGGATGAAGCATTGAATATTTTCAAAGAATTTCATGGTATGCCTGCAAAGGAAAAGGTGAATGAATGTTCTAAAGATCCAAATGGAATTAATTGCAAGATATATGCAAGTAGTGAGAATTACAAAATAGATGCTATTCAATATTGGAAGGATACATTGACTCATCCATGTCCTCCTTCTGGAGAATTCATGGAGTTTTGGCCTCAAAAACCACCTAAATACCGGTAATTATATTTATTTTCACAATTTTTTTTATATATTTTTCTAATATTGTTATAAGTATTTATTTAAATTTATGATTAGATATATCAATTTTTATGGACTCAAATGTCTCTTATGTTATGAATGGAAAGAAATATAAGATCTACTTAAATTGATTTATAAGTTTATTTATTGACATGAATTCTGCGGTACATCTTATAATTTTTTTAATATTTTTTTTAAACTTATTTTTATAAGTTATTTAAAATAGTTTATAAAAAAAATATAATATATAAATATAATTCAAATTTATTTTAGTTATTAAAATAAGTTACATAAATTTATTCAATTTTTCTATAAACTATATATAAATTATAGTTATAATTGTTCTAATCAGAGTCGGCCTAATTAACTCGGAGACTTCAATCTAATTTAAAAAATAAGTTTAAATTTAAAAAATTATAATAATTAAAAATATCATATAAAAATATAATTAAATATTAATAAAAATGAATATATTTATATTTATTTTAATTTTTAATCTCTTCCATTTTTATATATTAAAATTTTATTATAATATTTTTTAATTATTAAATTTTTATTATAATATTTTTTTATGTTTATTAATATTAATAAGAAAAAAATTGCACATTCTAGAACTTGGAATTTCACAAATTTTATTGTCATGTGTACCAGCTTGTTGATTCTAATATTTAATTATATATTACAGGAAAATTTTATTTCTTAATTATATACTATTTAATCTCAACTTCAATTAATTTATTATTTCACAAACAAATTTGATTTGATTTGTAAGTGTTTCAGTTTGAAACCAATTGTAGTGAAGTTGATTGCATCATCAAATAGTAACGTTATTGAGAAGTTAAGATATTGTTGAAATGTGCAATAAATTGATGTAACCAAGAAACACCAAGTCAAATATACAAAATTTAACATAAAGCATTTACAAATAGATAAAACAATCACTAATTTTTTACTATATTTGAAAATGACAAATTACATTGACTTCGTCTCTCACAAAACATACCGTCACAAAAAATGGAACTTATATATTGGCTTCTAGGTTTTGTTCCCACGCGAAAAAATAGAAAAGTATTTTTGTTTCAACATCAAAAGAAAAATAGTAAGAGAGAATAGATTATGACATAATTTTATATAGTAGAAAAGGTTTTTTTTATACAATAAAGAAGATGATTTAATATACTTTTTTTATAGAAAAAGAAGATAATTTTATTAAAAATAAATAAATTATTCTCTCTTATTTAACTTAATTAGAAGTTGCCAGCAACAAAAAAAATAGAAAAAAAATACAGAGAAAACGTGTAGGTTTCAACTTATAAAAAATAGTCTGCTTGAAAAAGAAATATTGAAATGAGATAAAAACAAGATATTTTGATTATTTGACTTTTCTTTATAAATTTGGATAGAATTCTTTTTTTTTTCTTCTTTCTTTCTAGAATTCATGTTTTTAAGTTAAGTGGAGGGTAAGGCCCCAAAAGTAATATGTTTTGAGTTTTTTAAAAATATAAAAAAAAGAATAGTATTAAATAAAATTTTATAATTTTTATTAATAAAATAAAATAAATAAAATCAAATTTAAAGTTTGTATTCGCTAAAGTACAAATGCGTGACCGTTTATAATGGATAAGAATTGTAAGAGGATTTAGAATTGTTATGGAATTGAGAGCAAATTTATAAGAGATGAAACACTAATGTATTTATGTCTTTTCTATGTGTTATTATTATCCTTAAGTATCACGATATCGATATATTTATAATTCTAGGGGTCTGAAATTGAGTCTTCCTAGAATGTAAGAACCACTCCAGGAGTGGGTGGTTGATTCCCTAAAATCTAGGAAGATAGGTTAAATCCCACAATTCGTTATGTAACGTTCGGTGACCCAATACACGTATCACACATGCTCGTGCTCTATGGAATGAGACATTAAGAATTCAGTCGATATATAAAAACATGGGGCACTCACTTCGAAAAAGGGGCGTTCAAATTAATTAAAATGCAACTTGGGAAGGATAAAGGGCTAAGTGTACGCCTTTCGCCCTACCCTCAAGACCTCTTCCAATTATACCATTACATAGTCCCTCAAGCATGAGGGCTTGTAGAGGCTGAAGTGTTTTAATCCCCGACTGATCCTCGACCCTTCTTGAAGATCCTCGTTGAGGCTTTTATCCCTACCTTTAGTTCTCGAAGTTTCAAATGACCCTTAGAGATGAGACTTAGTCAAGTCCCTCAGACGAGACTTAGTTGAGTCTCTCATGCGAGACTTAATTGAGTCCCTCGGACGAGACTTCAAATGTTTAAGTGTCGTCTTTGTGTAATTGGTTTTAGGCCATGCTCCCAAGTGTTAGTGGTACATCCCACGTGTCAGCTATGGAAATGCAATTGATGATGATCTTTCTTGGGAGCGAATGTCCCTTCCCGGATATGCCTTTATTATTTTAAAGGCTTCAGGAGGTTTCCATCAAGGGGATCTGATTGTTGTCAAATGACGTGTAGGCTTCTTCGCGGGTATTCAATGTACTCTCTACATGGGGCGACAAGAATTCCTTTAAGATGATCCATCATATGATCGCCTCGAGGGGAGACAATGATTCTTTTAAGAGGATTCAATATGTAATAACCTCGAGGGGAGACAAGGATTTCTTCAAGAGGATTCAATATGAAGTCACCTCGAGGGGTAATGAGGATTCCTTTTTAAGAGGATCTAGCATGTAATCGCCTCAAGGGGGTGGCAAGGATTCTTTGTGAGGATCCAACATGTAATCGCCTCAAGGGACGAAAAGGATTCCTTTGCGAGGATCTAGAATGTAATCACCACGAGGGCCGATAAGGATTCCTTTAAGAGGATCCAACATATAATCACCTTGAGGGACGATAAGGATTCCTTTGTGAGGACCCAACATGTAATTGCCTGAAGGGACGACAAAGATTCCTTAAAGAGGATCTAACATGTTATTTCTTGAGGTACGATCTTGGTATTATTCTATCGCTCTGTGATAATCTGCATGTAAATCAGCAATAGTGTAAAAACTTGAATAAAATGAAGGCTTCGTTAAGAACCATGTGCCACTTTAA
Organism: Lathyrus oleraceus; assembly: GCF_024323335.1. Lineage (NCBI taxonomy): Eukaryota > Viridiplantae > Streptophyta > Magnoliopsida > Fabales > Fabaceae > Lathyrus > Lathyrus oleraceus. The sequence continues at coordinate 118,310,844 of NC_066579.1, forward strand.
TGACACAAGCAAATAGTACCCTTACAAAAACATCATTATCCATGCACAAACGGCTAAGAATATAACTTGCAAAAAATACACATCGAACAATTTTAAACTAAATGAGACCCATATTCCTAACTAGAGCTTCTAGGAGGGAGATCTTTCTCCATAACCTTCACGTTCACCGCCACTGGAACAATAAAGCCTTCTTCTTCATGAGCCTCTTCTAGTGGGGTTGCCTTCGCGTCCATGATGTTCACGCTTAGTGTTCTGACTTTCTTCAACTCCAAGCTTCTAGGAGGTATATCTTCCTCTCTAGGCTTTATGTTCGCCTCTTTTGGAACGACTGAACCTACTTCTTCAAGAGCCTCTATTGACGGGTTTTCCTTTGCGTCCATGATGTTCACACCTACTATTCTGACTTTCTTCAACTTCAAGCTTTCCACATAGAATTTTATGGAAATCTCTTGGTCCCCTTGGATAATACATACTCTCCCATCTGAGAGCGAATACTTCATACATAGATAAAAGGTAGATAGGACGGACCCCATCTGGTTGAAGGAAGGTTTCCTTATGATCATATTATACAATGAGGGCACAACAATGACTAAATATCTTACCTTGACCTATCTGGCATTTTCTTTAGTCCCGAAGATAGTTTTCAGTGTTATGTAACCCTTCACCTACTTTGGTTTGCTCGAGAACCCTACCAAATATCCCTAGAAGGGTTTGAGGTCATCCAAATATAGGCGGAGACTCTCAAATCCATTCAACTAGAGGATGTTTGTGGATCTTCCTTGATCAATCAAGACTCTTTGATCTTCCATTCATCACATTGAACATAGATCACTATGGGGTCATTGTTGTGCAGGTGAATTTCGGATGCATCATTCACTAAGAATGTAACTTTGACCTCTAGAGCTTCTCATTCGCCTGCTTTGAAGTCAACGGAAGGATTGTTAATGGCCAGGATTTGGAGGGCGTTTCTTTTTCGTGCAGAACTGGTTTCACCGCCTCCGACAAGTCCTCATGTGATGGTGTTGTGTGTGTGGAGGATAGCCTTGTGGCCTTCCTTTTTGCTCGACTCTTCTCCTAGGCAGGATCTAGGATTCTCGGGGTTAGATTCCCATGATTATGTAATTGGGCTAAGCTTAACATTCTACTTTAAGTGTTATTATCGAATCAGGTGTTTTATCTCCTTCTTGATGTGTAGGCATTCCCTGTGTGGTTCCCCTTGATATTGTGAAACTTACACCAATTGTTAGATTTTGGTCCCATGACATCCACCTTTGGGGGTGGTTGCTGAGGGATGTTATGCATGTGAATAAATTCTCGCCGTATTTGTTCTCGACATGTTTCAAAGGCGTAAATCCCTCAACGGGCCTTCCACGCTGCTTGAATTCCATTTTGTCTCTCATGGGTGATATGTACTGGTTCTTTTGTGAATTGTTTGCGTCGGCTCTCTTTTGCATCAGAAATGTTCTTTTCAGCATTACTATCCCCGTCATTGATGTAACATTCTACTCGAGTCACTACTTCAGTAAAAGACGCTGCTAGTTTTGGGAGAGGGATTCTTTGAAGTTTCCCGCCATTAGCCCATTATGAAATGCTCATACGAACATTTCCTAGTTTGAATAGACTATCTTGATTGTTGCTCATCGAAGTGGACGATGTTATAGGCTCTGACCTATGTTGAATGGACTTTTGGTGATCAATTTTCAGTGTCTGTTTGTGGCGAATTGGTGAACTAGCTTCTTCACCAGGTCTTGATAGTTGGTGGCAGAGAACGGGGAGGCCCATATACCATAACAAGGTTACGTCCCAAAAGATATCTGATAAGAGATTGCACTACAGAGAGTCAAGTTCCTCAATGATGGTCATTTGAGTGTTGATGGAGGCCATATGCTCATATGGATCGCTCCATCCATCTGTTGGTTCGTCAACAATCTCTAGCCTTCCTATAAGAGGGTTACTTGCAGGACCGACTACAAAGTCTTGGACTTAGTGTTTGAGCGTATGGTGTTTTGGTGAACGATGTCTTTTAGATATTAAAAGAGGATGAATATAACTCTTGATGAGTTAGAAAGGTAGTATAACGTAATGACAAGCAAAAATGTACTGAAAGTAAAGCAATGAAGTAAAGGAAATTTGACAAGTTAAAACGACTTATGAATGTAAAAGGAGGCAAAGGTACATTTTTTGTAGGGAGATGACTTTTTTCTCGTAAACTCTTTGGTACTTCAAGTGTACTTCCTATTGCAAATGCTAAAAATGTCACCCCCCCCCCCCAAATGATTCCTAACACTTGCTTAAATACTAATAAAGCGTAACCTTCGGGGGGTTACGAATCTATCATGAGATGACACGTGTCGGCCCACCTCTCCCATGTACGTAAATAATCGCCCACGTTCTTTGGCCTCCCACGATCTCTCTCACCATTTGGACTCTTCGACTTCGACCTGGACTCTAAGTGTCGACCAACGAATTGTCTAGCCTTCTGTCGATGGTGTTCCGACAGGTTTCCTAGTCGAATGGACTTATCTTCTTTGGGCTAAATTTGTCAGCTAACAAATTGCCCGCTGAAAAGGTTGGTTTCGACATGAGCTCGTCGATCGAGGAATTTGCCTTTTAATTTCCCAAATCTCAGTTATCCGTCTTATCACTAATTATGGCCTAGTAAGTGTTGATGAATTTTCTGCTACGCAATTCCCCAGACACTCCACCATCATTGGCAGCTATCCCTAGGTCGTGGGATATCAACCAAACCCACTTACTCTCTCACCATTTCCTCGCTAGCCATTTGTCAATCACTCAGTGCTCGACTGTTCACCTTGCCAGCCTATAAATAGTTCTTTCTTCTTCCTCAAATGTTTTTCTGCTTCCATAATAACGCATATTTCTTGCTCATATCTTCAAACAACCTCTGCATTGCAATTTGTCACCCAGAATCTCCAAACTCAACCCATTCGCTTCATCTCACAATGGCTTCTTCTTCTCATGTCAAAGAACTCACTTCCTACGCTACCGGAAACAACCCCATTGCTTTCAGACTCACTACAAATGAAGGTATAAACCGTATTCCTCAACCCACGTCTTCTGATGAAACGATGGTGAAGAACTGGCAACGCCAGATGCTAATCCCCTTCGTGGTTGATAGGAAACTTTTAGCGTTCCATGGACCTCTCGCGGATCAGAAATCTTCCCCAAAGGCTGTTGCAGCGTTTTTCCCTGGATACAAACCCACTACTCCTCTTGCCTTCGACAAATCCGTCGTACTCGACATCAGATTCATGGAGGCAAAAGCCAGGGTCTTTAGGTCCATGCCTACTCCTGACAACAAAAAATACCTGGCGTGGCTTAACAAAGTCCAACGAAAACGTCAAGACTAATGGAGGAGTGCAGATATCTATGACCTTATTCAAATATCAAGGTATGCTCATCGTGTAAATCCCTGCATGTTACTGGCGTCTCTATATTTTTGGGAAGGCTCCACCAACACATTTCAGTTGCCCTCTGGGATGTTAACACCCACAATTTTCGATGTGGTGACAATCACCAGTCTTTCGCTATTGGGGGAAGTCTTCGATCACACCCTTTCAACGGAGAATACATTCTCGTTTAGTCGGGCCAACCTTCAGAATTACATCAAAGATCACTACAACAAGGACTTCGTCGAAGTGTCCGATGAAGAACATATAGCCTTTCTTACTTTATGGCTTTCATACTACGTATTCTACCTTGGTTCTTTGCAGATAGCGAAAAGCTATATTACCCCGGTGATCCAGATTTATGAGGGTCGACAGGTGTCTTTAGGTAAACTTCTGCTAGCCTCCTTATATCAGGCTCTAGGGCTGGAAACCTTGAAACTAAAATTTCTCTCCAACAGTCCCAAGGCCTTGAATCCGTCGGGTCCTTTATGGCTTTTGCAACATTGGTTAAATGCTACTTTTGAGTATTAACTAGGATACCTCATGTCGGACCATATCGCGAGGCTAACTGAAGATCGACCGATCAAAGGAGCCAGGTTGGCTTTCACGACCTTCCAAGAGACTCCCAACACACATCTTTTCATGAAGTACTTAAATATGTTCATCGAAGCAGATAAATTCGCTCCTGGTATGGCGCCATATGTTGACCGAACCTTCGACCCTAGTGGTTCAAAGATCCTTTTCCAGGTGGCTCTCCACAGATTGCAGCCCAATCGAACGCGATATGGAGAGACTTCTTGACTCCTACCTTGTTGTCCTACAAAATTGAGCCAGGGTCGAAGGGGTTCGGTTTCATGAGCTATCAACCAAATCTGGTGGCTCGCCAGTTTGGCTTAAGCCAGATGGTCTCGAAGCCTCTAGTATCGCATGAAACCGATATTGTATGGTCCGGTCGATAATTAACTACTGATGATCATAAAGCTTGTCTCCGTTTTTGTAAATCCACTCACCGTTATGAACTTCCGGTTTTCAAATTCCAAGAATATTTTTTAACAACAATTGACTTCGACGAATGGTGGAATTCCTACCAGAGTCATTCTTTCCCAAGTGGCCAATTTCTCCAGAACATGGTTGACGCTCTCTCCACCCTCGTCTGTGATATACTGCATCCACTTCCATCCGTTAACGCTCCCGACACAAAAATCCAAATTTCTCAAGTCGACGAAGGCCGCAAAAGGGTTTATGTCACTGATTCCGTTTCCCCTTTTCCTGGGGATGTACAATACTAACAGTTTCTATTATCAGAGCCAAAAGAGGGCCATCTCCTCTACTGAGCCGACTCTAGCCAAGCCCTCGAAGAAGCAAAAAGCGCCTTCAACCCCCCATTCACAGGTATCACATATCAGCCTCATGAAAAGGTTTTTTACCTTAGCAATTTCCATTACCTTTTCACCCATCTTGAGATTCAGATACCTGAAGAAGTACCTGTAGCGGAAAATGAGGAGTCTGACGGGAGCGTGCACTCGCACATCTTTTCCACGTCGAAAGCGCCGCCCAAAGCGCCGCTTACTCCTATGCAGCGGGAAAAGGCTCAAGCCAAGAAGACTCCATCGAAGGTGGATCCAACGGCTCCGACCCCGACAATCCAAGATGATAGCGAGGAAGCTTTCACTCCTCGTGATTCAGAGAGGACTCCCACCGCTTCTCCACCTCTTGTGGATCTTCAGGTATTCGTCCACCCTTATCTCCATCATATAGGGGTTTCTCTTCATCATGTGATCTAATACTTATATCTTTCAGGGACCTGCGGGCTCTCCAATTGAGGTTGAAACTGCGGTCAAAGATAAGACCGACCATCCTTCTGCCGACGTTGTCCTGAGTCCGCAGCAGCAAGCTGAGTTTCAAATTGCCTCACCAGCGGTTCCTCAAAGTCCTGTTTCTCCACCAACTCTCAATCAGCCAAACATTGTTTATGAAAGTGCATCGACCAATGTTTTAACTTCGAGAGAAATCAGGATTATCAAACAAAAGAACCCCGTTGAGGCCCTTCAGAAGCTACAACAAACCCGCCGTCTGTCAACTGATGCGCCACTCCCATCTTCAACCACTGTTCCTCCCTCAGAGCTAAATGCTGAGGTTGTTTTCATTCTTCAGCAACTGAAGGCGTCACTCTTCGAGGGCAACTTTCTATGTGCTCTTGAAAAAGAAGAAGAACTTGCTCATGACCTTTTTAATTTCCTCGACTCACTTGCCCTTCATGATCTTCCTACCTCAATGGTCAAGTATTTCGTCGAGTTTGAGGCCTTTTTTACCCTATTTGTCAAGGACCTTAACCTTTGATAAAATGATGACCTTCAGATCAAGATGAAACTTAATGAGGCAAAGCTTGAATGGGACTCCAGTGAGGCCTGTGAACAAAAGCTCAACGAATTTGAGAATAAAAAGGAGGAACGCCTTCGTCAGCGTCAAGCCTTCGACCAACAAAACTCCCACTATCAAGCCCATATAGATGAACTCAATAGAAAGATTGATGATGTGGAAGCGCAAAAAGCTTCCTTGGAGACGACTGAGGGAATTCCATCGCAAGAAGCAGTCGACAATGAGGTTCTGAAGGGGATATCCCATGGGGAAAGAGCCCTCAAGATTGAGGCCGACATAAAATACTTGCATGGAAATAAGGTTTCTCTAGACAATAGGATTAGTCACGAGATAACCTCTTTTGAGGACTTCAAGTATAGATTCCCTGTTTGATCTTTTTTCTTGTTTTTTATTTCTCCTGTAAGGTCGTCGACCGTGTTTTGTAACGCCTTTTGTGACACTTTGAAGAATCAATGAATTTTGTTACGTTTGGATTTGGATCTCTTGTAGCATAGGTTTATATTTCTTTAAATATTTCTCGTTTACTCTCAAGACCCTTTGATCCATACCAAGTTCTTTGATCTCATAGGAATTACTGGCAAATGTTCGGATCACCTGAAATGGTCCCTCCCACTTTGGAGACCATTTACCTAGAGTTCGATCTCGACGATCCATAGGTAAAATTACTTTCAAAACATAATCATCAACCGTACAGGTTTTTTACCTTACCTTCCTGTTGTATACTTTGGTTACACGTTCTTTCTGTCGGGCCAGTATTTCCATCACAGCCAATCTTTCTTCATCTAAATCGACCAATTCGTCAAACATCATTTCCCACTATTGTTCTGACTGGAGGTCGTTATGGCATTGTACTTTGACGGACTGTAAACAGGTCTCTAATGGCAATATGGCATCGTGCCCAAACGTTAGTCGAAAAGGTGTCGAATTTGTTGCTTCATTTAGGGACGTTCAACAGGACCATTGGATTTGGTCCAAAGTCTTGTGTCAATTCTTTGGTTTTTTGGAAACATGTTTTCTAATCAAACTTATTATCACTTTGTTGGCCACTTCGACTTGGCCATTTGCTTGTGCGTAGTAAGGTGTATAGGTAACCAACCTAAAACCTGTTTCGCCAACGAACTCTTGCATCCTTTGTCCCACAAACACTGACCCTTGATATGTGGTAATGGTCTCTGGGATGTCGAATCTATATATAATATGTTTTTCGATGAATTTAATCACCACCTCCTGATCCACCTTCACCAGGGGGACGACTTTGATCCACTTAGTGAAGTAGTCTATCCCAACTAGGATGAACTTCTGTTGCTTCAACGAAGCTGGCTGAATTTCTCCAATGACGTATAACGCCCACCCCCTAAAAGGTCATGACTTGATGATCGCATACAACTCACTCGTTGGCATGTGTTGAACACTTGTATGCCTTTGGCATTCTTGGTATCCCTTGGTGAACTCGGTCCAATCTTACAACATACTGGGGCAATAAATACCTTGCCGAAACAACAACCACTTCATCTTATAGCCTGGCTAGTGCGCACCACAGGCTCCACTATGCACCTCATATATGGCCAAATACACTTCAGTATCTCCCAGACATTTAAGTAATACCCCTTATGGTATTTTCTTCAGCAATTCATTTCCTGACAACACATAGCTTAAAGCTCTGTATTTGATTTTCCTTTCAGTGCCTCCGACTGGGTTCTCTAAATATTCCATAATTGGTTTACTCCAGTATATTGGTGATGAACTATTGAGAGTGAAAACTCCATGTCCACATGACTTCTTAACCCCACAAGCTTCCTGACATTCTTCGTCGACCCCTTCAAAGCGTCTGCTACACCATTGGCCTATCCTTGATGATACTACAACTCAAAATCATACTCCTTTAAAAATTCCATCCAACGCCTTTGTCTCATGTTTAGATATTTCTGATCAAATAAATACTTCAGGCTTTTGTGATCACTTAACACGGTGAACTTTGATCCATAAAGATAATGCCTCTAAATTTTTAAGGGGAACACAATTGCTGCTAACTCTAAGTCGTGAGTTGGGTAGTTTCTCTCGTGCACCTTCAACGGTCTTGATGCATAAGCTATCCGTTTCCTTTCTTGCATCAACATACAACCAAGACCTTGATATGACGCATCACAACACACATCAAATTGTCCTGATGGGTCTGGTCAGATGAGTATTGGTGATGAAGTCAATATTTCCTTCAACTTTTGAAAACTTTCTTCACACTCTTTTATCCATTCAAAGTTTTTAATTTTCCTTGTTAACTGAGTCATAAGCAAAGCGATATTTGAAAATCCTTCGATGAACCTCAAATAATATCCAGCTAGTCCAAGAAAACTTCGAATCTCGCCAACATTCTCTGGACTTTCTCACTTTGTTACTACTTCGAATTTACTCGGGACTACTACTCTTCTTTACTGGTTATATGACCAAAAAATTGTACCTCCTTCAACCAAAATTCACATTTCGAGAATTTCGCGTACAATTGACGGTCCTTTCGTATATGTAGCACAATTCTCAAATGTTCTTCGTGCTCTACCTCATTCTTGGAATAAATCAAAATGTCATCGATAAAAACTACAACAAATTGATCTAAGTACGACCTAGAGACCCTATTCACGTAATCCATGAATACTGGTGGAGCATTAATCAAACCAAACGTCATAACTAAGTACTCATAGTGTCCATAACGGGATCTAAAAGTTGTTTTTGGAATATCATCCTCATTCACCCTGATCTGATGATATCCAGACTTCAGGTTAATCTTCGAGAATACTGATGCTCCCTTCAAATGATCCATCAAGTCATTGATTCTAGGCAACATATACTTATTTTTACAGTAGCTTTATTAAGATGTTTGTAATTTACACAAAGTCTAGAATAACCATCCTTCTTCTGGACAACTAAGATTGGAGGTCCCCATGGCGATACACTTGGTCTAATAAATTCCTTCTCTAACATCTCATCTAATTGTTTCTTTAACTCAGCCAGCTCTGAGGGTGACATTCAATAAGGAGATATAGAAATTGGTCTAGTTCCTGAAATCAAGTATATAGCAAACTCCACTTCCCTAACCGATGGTGAACCTGAAACATCTTCTGGAAAAACTTCCAGGAATTCACATACTACTGGAAAATTTTCAACACTAGGGGTTTCTCCTACTGACACGGAGAATAACATCATAAATTTTTGAGTGAGAGTTTCAATCTTTATGACTTTTCCACTATCTTTTCCAAACGTTAATTTTTTTCTTGCACACCAATTTTACATCATTGGCTGATAACCAATTCATTCCTAAGATGACATTTAGGTTTTGTAGCAGGAGTACCACAAGATCTACTAAGAATCTTCTATTTTCTAAAATTACTGGGCTGTCTACACAGACTGAACAAGTTACCATTCTTTCTCCTGAGGGAGTTGTAATGGTCAACTTATAGTTGAGATCAAAAATTTCAAATCCCAAAATTTCCGCACAAGGTTTAGATATAAATGAATGTGTACCTCATGAATCGAATAATACTGATACCATCTTATCTTCAATTAGACACATACCTTGGACTAACCCAACTGACTTTGAGACCTCAGCTCCTCTAACTGCGAATACTCTTCCGGTGGTTGGCTTTTTCTGATTCTGAGGTCTTTAACCAACATTTGGGCCTCTGTTCCTTTCTTTACCTACATTTTTATTGTTTATTATGCCACTTTTTTGGCTTGTTGGTTGATTTTGTACTTGGGGACAATCTTTGAGAAAACGGCCCTTCGGACCACATCGAAAACAAGCTCTAATATTTCTATTTGGACAATCTTTGTTAAGATGTACCCCTCCATAATTGTAACACTTGAACATTAACCTCCTTGAATCCTGGTTATGATATGGTGTAGGCCTTTGATATGGCATACCCCCTTGTTGGGTCCTTCCTCCATGGCCTTAATTAAAATGCCCCTTGTGATTGTTGTTTCGGGTTGGTCCTCCTTATCCATATTTATTCTTCCTATTGTCAATTCCTTCAAACTTCAAACACCTTTCTATCAGCTCACAAAAGCACACAATATGCAGAGGTAGAACCGCCCTCTAGATATCATATTTCAATCCATCTTGATACTTTTCACACATCCATTCTTCCCTTGGATGCAAGCGGTAAAATTTAGAATACTTTAGCAAGGATTCGAACTTCCTAGTATACTCTCCCATTGTCATGATACCTTTACGCAGGGTCTAGAATAACCTATCCTTCTCTTTCTTACATAACTTTGGAAAATGCTTCCCCAAAAATTCTTCTTTGAACAAGATCCAGTTGATCTCTCTTCCTTCCTCTTCTAATAATCTATCTTTTCCTCTCCACAAGGCTTCAGCATCACCTGTCAGCATGAATGTTGCATAACCGACTCTTTTATTCTCTCTACAGGGAGTGAAAGAAAATATATTTTTTATCTCTTGCAATCATTTCTCAGCACCCTCTGGATTAAAGTCACCACCAAACTATGGTGGTTTACCTTTCAGAAGTGAGTTCAATCCCGTATCTTCATGCATGGTTTCTCTTTGTTGTTGCTGAAAAAGTTGATGATCTTGAGTGATTTGCAGGATTTGAGCATTTTGTTGTGTTTGAGCTAACACAATTGCAGCAAGTTCACAAACATCTTGAGTGTCAGCTTGAGAGTTCGTTCCAGTTTGGGAATGATCTTCTCGTCACATGGGGATATTAGCTTCCCCTTCGGGAGTAGCTTCACTACTCACATTCCTACCTACACCTCTACTAGCGCCTTTACCAACACTCCTACCACACCTCGCATTTCTGATGTTCTGAACCATAACATTCTGAAAAGGATAAGTTATTAGGTTCAATCATTCACAAGACATAAAGAACATAACAAATATGTATATTTATATCCCAATGAATGATTCATTGATAAGGATTTCGTCAATTCTCTCACATGCAATGGATATTTATGTTTAAAATGTTGAATTAGTGCTTAACGTTAGACATGATTATATCTAGAATTCGGGCTAACATAATCAACATTTAATGTATAAACAAAATATATCAATTTATTCAATAACAATGATTACAAAAACCATGATCATGATTTAAAAATCATGATTTTAAAACCTCTTTTAATAAACCAAGCTAAGACTAAAGGACCTTCTTAGTGGTGTCAAGCTTTATGTCAAATCAATTAAATATCTTGTCTATTTCTTCTTAGCATGATCCTTATCTCTATATAATCAGTTCAGTTTATACAATGAATAATTTATGGTTGACTTCCCAGGTAAGAGAGGTGTATCGTAAAGGACATAGTCGACCAAGTCTTTTCTTAGCGAGAACCCAACCAAATACAACTACTCAATGTATCCAACTTCCCTTCTTTTATTGGGGATCTAACACTTAATATCTATCAATGTTCTAGTATGACTTTGTGTAAATAATTGGTGAGAAATGTATGAGAGTTTAATTTCGTAATGTTTCATGACATAAGATCATGTGGGATATTAATAGAAAAATATTTTTTTTATAAAATGAAATGATAAATATAATAATAATAATAATAATAATAATAATAATAATAATAATAATAATAATAATAACAAGAACATAACTATTTAATATATTTATTAACTTAAGTTTTTTTAAAAATTAGTTTGTAGAGTAAAATGGTGATATTCAAATAAAATAAAATAAAATAATAATAATAATAATAATAATAATAATAATAATAATAATAATAAAAGTAATAATAATAGTAATAATAAAAATAATATGGATAATTAATTAACTTAAAATTAAGTATTTTAAATATTAATTTCAAAGTTTAGTTTGTAAAATGAAAGGATGATATTCAAATTGAATAATAATATTAATAATAAAGATAATAGATAATTATTTAATAAATTAATTATTATAGTCAATAGTTTCGATGTTTATTTTGTAATAATTAGTGATGTTAAAATTTCAAATATAATCGAATATATTATTTACGATATGTAAATTAGGATGTTACAAATTCGACCACCTGATAATAGAGGTCGGTCAATGTTTGTCGTTTTGAGGTTCTTACATGACACCTTGACCAAAAATAAAAATCTCGATTAAATTAGAATTTTAAATTTCATACCTCGACCGGACAAATAATTTATGAGATATACAAATATAGTAAAAATAAAATAAATAAATATTCAATTTTAAAATATCTAACTTATTTTTTTGTTCTATTTAAGACAAAAAAAAATTCAAACATTTTCTTACATGTGTAACGGGTGGAGATCCTATGTACCATATGAAACAACCCAAAAACAACAAAAAGCAAAAACTAGAAAACGTGTAGGTTTCAACTTATAAAAAATAGTCTGCTTGAAAAAGAAATATTGAAATGAGATAAAAACAAGATATTTTGATTATTTGACTTTTCTTTATAAATTTGGATAGAATTCTTTTTTTTTTCTTCTTTCTTTCTAGAATTCATGTTTTTAAGTTAAGTGGAGGGTAAGGCCCCAAAAGTAATATGTTTTGAGTTTTTTAAAAATATAAAAAAAATAGTATTAAATAAAACTTTATAATTTTCATTAAAAAAATAAAATAAATAAAAACATTTTTAAAGTTTGTATTTGCTAAAGTACAAATGTGTGACCGTTTATAGTGGATAAAAGTTATGGAATTGACAGCAAATTCACATGAGATGAAAAACTAATGTATTTGTGTCTTTTCTATGTGTTATTGATTATCCCTAAGTATCATGATACCGATATATTTATAGCTTTAGGGGTCTGAAATCGAGCCTTCCTAGAATGTAGTAACCACTCCAGGAGTGGGTGGTTAATTCCCTAAAATCTAGGAAGTTATGTTAAATCCCACAATCCATTATGTAAAGTTCGATGACCCAATACACGTATCACGCACGATCGCGCTCTATGGAACGAGACATTAAGGATTCAGTCGATATATAAAAACAAGGGGCACTCAATCTGAAATTGGGGCGTTCAAATTAATGAAAATGCAACTTCGAAAGGATAAAGGGCTAAACGTACGCCTTTCGCCCTACCCTCAAGACCTCTTCCAATTATTCCATTACATAGTCCCTCAAGCACGAGGGCTCGTAGAGGCTGAAGTGTTTTAATCCCCGACTGATCCTCGTCCCTTCTTGAAGATCTTCGTTGAGGCTTTTATCCCTACATTTAATTTCCAAAGTTTCAAATGACCCTTAGAGATGAGACTTAGTTGAGTCCCTCAGGCGAGACTTAGTTGAGTCTCTCATGCGGGACTTAATTGAGTCCCTCGGGCGAGACTTCAAATGTTGAGGTGTCGTCTTTGTGTAGTTGGTTTTAGGCCATGCTCCCAAGTGTTAGTGGTACATCTCATGTGTCAGCTATGGAAATTCAATTCATGATGATCTTTCTTGGGAGCGAATGTCCCTTCCCGGATATGCCTTTATTCTTCTAGAGGCTTCAGGAGGTTTCCATAAAGGGGATCTGATTGTTGTCAGATGACATGTAGGCTCCTTCGCGTGTATTCAATGTACTCGCTACATGGGGCGACAAGGATTCCTTTAAGATGATCCATCATATGATCACCTCGAGGGGTGACAATGATTCTTTTAAGAGGATTCAATATGTAATCACCTCGAGGGGCGACAAGGATTTCTTCAAGAGGATTCAACATGAAGTCGCCTTGAGGGTCAGTAAGGATTACTTTTTAAGAGGATCTAGCATGTAATCGCCTCGAGGGGGTGGCAAGGATTCTATTTGAGGATCCAACATGTAATCGTCTTGTGGGACGAAAAGGATTTCTTTGCAAGGATCTAGAATGTAATCACCACGAGGACCGACAAGGATTCCTTTAAGAGGATCCAACATATAATCACCTTGAGGGACGATAAGGATTCCTTTGTGAGGATCCAACATGTAATCGCCTCAAGGGGCAACAAAGATTCCTTAAAGAGGATCTAACATGTAATTTTATCGAGGTGCGGTCTTGGTATTATTCTATCGCTCTGTGATAATCTGCATGTAAATCAGCAATAGTGTAGAAACTTGAATAAAATGAAGGCTTTATTAAGAACCATGTGACACTTTAATGACACATGCAAATAATACCCTTACAAAAACTTCACTATCCATACACAAATGGCTAAGAAAAAAACTTGCCAAAAATACACATCAAACAATTTTAAACCAAAATGAGACCCATAGTCTTGACTAAAGCTTTTAGGAGGGAGATCATTCTCCACAACCTTCACGTTCACCGCTTCTGGAACAACGAAGCCTTCTTCTTCGTGATCCTCTCCTAGTGGGTATGCCTTTGCGTCCATGGTGTTCACGCTTAGTGTTATGACTTTCTTTAATTCCAGGCTTCTAGGAAGGATATCCTCCTCCCTAGGCCCCATGTTCGCCTCTTTTAGAACGACATGACCTACCTCTTCAAGAACCTCTACTGATGAGTTTTCCTTTGCGCCCATGATATTCACACCTACTGTTCTGAATTTCTTCAACTTCAAGCTTTCCACATATCATTTTCTCGAAATATCTTGGTCCCCTTGGATAATACCTACTTGCCCGTCTGAGAGCGAATACTTCATACATAGCTAAAAGGTAGATAAGATGGACCCCATCTGGTTGAAGGAAGGTTGCCTTATGATCATATTATACAATGAGGGAACATGAATGACTAAATATTTTCCCTTGACCTGGTTGGCATTTTCTTCTGTCCCGAAGACAGTTCTCAGTGTTGTGTAACCCTTCACCTGCTTTGGTTTGCTCTAGAACCCTACCAAATATCCCTAGAAGGGTTTGAGGTCATCTAAATCTAGGCGGAGCCTCTCGAATGCATCCAACTAGAGGATGTTTGTGGATCTTCCTTGATCAATCAGAACTCTTTGATTTTCCATTCATCATATTGAAAAGAGATCACCATGGGGTCATTGTTGTACGGGTGAATTTTGGATGCATCCTTCACTAAGAATGTAATTTTAACCTCTAGAGCTTCTCATTCGCCGACTTTGTAGCAATTGAATGATTGTTAATGGCCTGGATTTGGCGGGCGTTTCTTTTTCGTGCATATCTGGTTTCACTGCCTCCGATGAGTCCTCTTGTGATGGTCTGAAGGAGAAGAGCGATCCAAAATGCAGCGGAATTTAAAAATTTCTCCTTTAGTGATCCTTACAAATGGACATGAATAGTGATAGAATTGTTACCTCTTGTGGCGATTGTAACCTTTGATGCAGATCTACGGAGCGATCACAAACGTTGAACGATGACAACGCCTCTACTCAGTTCACACGAACGGATTCCTTCAATCTCAGTGCTAGCTGCTACGAATGAAGGCTTTGAGTGAATGAGAGAGAGAGAGAGAGAGAGAGAGAGAGAGAAAACAAAATTGCAATTACACCAATGTTTCTGCACAAGGGTTCTATTTATAAAACCACTTGTGTGGACTGCAAGCTAAAAAACCCACTTAAGTGTATGTGGCCCATATCTTATAATATGCCAAAATCACTTAAGCGTGTGGTACCTTACCATATTTCGTATTCTACTTAAGTGCATCGTACCTTATGATGTTCTACAATTCACTTAAGTGCATTGTACCTTACGGTGTTTCTTAGTTACTCTATCTCTCATCAATCCGTCCTTTTGTGTGTGACCCTGTAGGTTTTTGCGGCATTGGCAATTATATTAAATCACGTATTTAACATAATAAACAGTGAGCGGTATCTAGCAGCACAACACTGCTACCCAAGATACGAAAATGTCATGTGATTTGACAAATCCTTTTGTGATAATACTTATGTGTACAATTACCCTTTTACCCTTATGTATATACTGAACACAAGGCATAGACCGTGTCATCCTTGTCCAGTTCAATATTGAGCCCATAGACATTTGTCCTATTACGCAGGATGGGCAAATTCCATCTAGGTCACTCATGTCCCTCAGCATGCTTCGTGGAGTACCCATCAACTATCTTTATGGTCATCCAGTTATGGATAAAGTTTGATCAACAATAAGGCACTCGACTCTACATCTAGGGTCCATAGTGATTTCAGGTCGAAGGGTGGTATACACCATTATCACCATGAGAATAACTTATGACACTTTGCATAACATTCTATATAGTATTCTCATAGCGGGTCAATCCAGTATAAATATTACTCTTAATATTCATACCTATGTTTAAGATTTGATAACTCCTTATCCATGATCCATGAGATGTGATCATCAATCTATATACATAATAGTCTTAATGCTTTAATGTTATCCCACTTCACAATAAAGCTCGACTACAAATATTTTAATAGTGTCCTTATGTTTAATGTGATCTCATGATTAAGTCACACTTGATACATTAAACGGACTAGCTATTCTAGGGACTTTATTAAAGAAACATAATAAAGAAAAAGCCTTTTATTATTAATAAATAATTCGATACAAGTCCCAAAAGTATTAGCCTCTAGGGCTTACACCAACAGTTGGGTGTGTGGCGGATAGCCCTGTGGCCTTCCTTTCTGCTCGACTCTTCTCTCAAGATAGATCTAGGACTCTCGGGGTTAGATTCCCATGATTATCTAGTTGGGCTAAGCTTAATATTCTTCTTTAAGTGTTCCTCTCGAATCAGGTGCTCTATCTCCTTCTTGATGTGTAGGCATTACCTGTGTGGTACCCCTTGATATTGTGGAAGTTACACTAATTGTTAGGTTATGGTCACATGACATCCACCTTTGGGGGAAGTGGCTGAGGGATGTGATGCATGTGAATAAATTTTCGCCATATTTGTTTTCGACGAGTTTCAAAGGCGTAAAACCCTCAATGGGCTTTCCATGTTGCTTGAATGTCATTCTGTGTCTCATGGGTGACGTGTACTGGTTCTTTCGTGAACTGTCTGCACCGGTAGTGCTCTCTTTTGCGTCACAAATGTTCTTTTCAGCATTCTTCTCCCCGCCCTTGATGTAACATTCTACTTACGTCACTACTTCGGAAAAAGACACTGCTAGTTTTGGGGAGAGGAATTCGTTGAAGTTTCCCGCCATGAGCCCGTTATGAAATGCTCTTACGAACATTTCGTAGTTTGGATGGACTAACTTGATTGTTTCTCATCGAAGGGGATGATGCACTCCCTCAATGACTATGATGGGCTCTGACTTATGTTGAATGGACTTATGGCAGTCAACTTTCAGTGTCTGTTTGCGGCGAATTGGTGGACTAGCTTCTTCACCAGGTCTTAATAGTTGGTGATAGAGAACGGGGAGACCCATATACCATCTCAAGGTTATGTCTCTAAAGATGTCTGATAAGAGCTTGCGCTATAGAAAGTTAAGATCCTCAATGATGCCCATCTGAGTGTTGATGGAGGCCACATGGTCATATGGATCGCTCCATCCATCGAACTTAGCCAACGATGGCGACTTAAAGTTCTCTGGAACCGACATCTCCCACATCTCGTCTAATAGGAGTTTGGGATCCAATGTTTCCAGCTCGTCCACCATATCAGTTTCTTGCTAGCGCTGTTGAATATGAAGAATGTTATTAACCATGATTTGGTTATGGCGAGGAAAGTCATCCATATCAGCACATATCTCCGCTATGACACTTTTATCGCTGTCAGATTTCTCACTAACTGAAGTCGTTGTCTTTTTGTTCACCATGATGAATGATGAGCGCAAAGACAATACTCCAGCCAAATGATGTGATGGTGGCCCAAGTAAGCTTTATCGGGGCCACACAGTGGGTGCTAACTATACTTACTAAAAGTACAAATGTGTGACAAACCCTAGTGGATAAAGCTTGTGAGAGGCTTTAGGCTGTTATGGTATTGAGAGCTAGCTCACGTGAGGTGAGAAGTTATTGTATATATGTCTTTTCTTTGTGTTATTAATTGTCCCTAAGTATCACAATATTGATGTATTTATAACTCCAGTGATCTAAAACCGGGTCTTCCTAGAATATAGCAACCATTCCATGAGTGGGTGGTTGATTCCTTGAAATCTAGGAAGTGAGGTTAAATCCCATTATCCCTTATGTAATATTCGTTGACTCAGTACATATCTCTTGCACGATCACAACTATGGACGAAAACGTTAAGAATTCAGACGATATATCTGAACAAGGGGCACTCGATCTAAAAGAGGGGTGCTCGAACTAATCAAAGAGCGAGTTGCAAGGACGAGAGATTAAAGGTATGTCTTCCGCGCATCCTTGAGTCTTCTTCCAATTATACCACTAAAAAGTTAATATTGTCTGAACACATATTAAATTATAGACTTTATTATCAATAAAAAAATAATAATAAGCAAAGTCGATTACAAATTCAATAAATAATTTTTATATTTTAAAATGTCTAAAACATAAAACTCACTAAGTTTAAGTAATTGAATGTTTGGATTTATATTAATTATTGTCAACTTTGTCTAAATAAAAAAAATTACAAAAATAATGTTATGAGTTTTAAAATTGTATCATCATATATAATTTATCTTAAGCCTTGACATCTATTAGGCCAGCCTCCATATTTCTATTATCTTTCGTTTTTATTTTTAACATTGCAATTAAAAAGGAAAATTTTAGTATAATCTCTTAATATTTCTGTCTCAAATTTTACTCCAAAGAAACAAATTTTTTTGTTGGATTATTTCAGTGAGATTGTTGGTAAATATACACAAGAATTAAACAAATTGGGACATGAAATTTTGGAGATGCTTTGTGAAGGGTTAGGGCTAAAGCCAGGATATTTCATTGGTGAACTTAGTGAAAATCCAATAGTACTAGCTCATCATTACCCTCCATGTCCAGATCCAAGTTTAACTTTAGGCCTAGCCAAACATAGAGACCCTACACTCATCACTCTTCTACTTCAAGATCAAGAGGTTCATGGACTTCAAGTTCTTAAGGATGATCAATGGATTCCAGTTGAACCTATTCCCAATGCTTTTGTTGTTAACATTGGTTTAATCTTGCAGGTAAAATAAAATCTAATCATTAATTTGTTCTTTTAGTTAAATTCTATTAAGTTTCATAATATAATATAATCTTTTTTTTCTCCAGATTATTACCAATGGAAGGCTTGTTGGTGCTGAACATCGAGTTGTGACGAATTCGAGAAGTGCAAGAACATCTGTTGCGTATTTCATATATCCTTCCTTTTCAAGAATGATAGAACCAGCACAAGAATTGGTAGATGAAATCACTCCTCCAATTTATAAGTCTATGTCATTTGGAGAATTTCGTAAAAATTTCTATGAAAAAGGACCCAAAATTGAACAAGTATTGCATTCCTAATAAAATCAGAGAAAAATTACTAAGAGAACTTGTGTATTTCTCTTATTTGAAAAGTGAAATAAATGGGGGGAGAAATAATTTTGTGTATTGGACTGTAAAATTTTCTATATATTATGAAGAAATATAACTTTTGTCATTTATATCCTCGTTATTTTTCTTTCTTTTTTTACCACAAGAATATAAATCACTGCTATAGAATAGTAAAGTATGCATATTTTGATTTTTGGTGTATGCAACAACAACCATCAAAGAAGAAATTTTAGCAAAAAGAAAAAGAGTAACATCATTGAATACGACATTTTTCTCTATTTTGGTTTTTGTTTAGAACTTGTTTATTCCAATTAGCATGCTCAGGTTTTGGATCAAACCACAGTGTGCTATTGGATGATAAGTCACTTTGAGAAAATAACTTATACTCCTTTTAGAATCAAGATCATTTATTCTTGATTTTAAAAGGAGTATAAATTGACTAAAAAATATTGATTAAATCCAATTATGGATTAGAGAAAGCTTCTTGGAGTTGAATACTTTTATTATTTAAGTTTTAGAAAAATTTGGATTAAAAAATGTCATGTTTAAATCTTGTGCACACAAGAAGGTTAGTGAGATTATTTGCATAATCTAGTATAATATGTAGACGACATACTAATCTTCAAAACAAATTCCCTACACCACAAATATAGGACATGGTTAAGAAAATGGTTTTGATGAAATTTTTAGGTCATGTTTCCTAAAACTTTAGGAATCATAATATAGATATAGATTGTTGATTCACCTCGACCTTATCCTAGGTACATATATTGACGAAGTGTTGAGACTCTAAATATGCTTGTTCTCACATTAAGATTATTGCACATGTCACGTGATGCTTTATCTGATGGGTAATTCCATATCTCATTGAATGAGAGGATGACACATGATAAGCATAATGCACTTTGGTGATTATATTAATCATGTACACCATGATATGTACTGCACTAGATGCACCATCTTCTATAAGCATAAGCAATAAGTACCAAAATTAATTAAAGCTTTCATCACTAGATCACTATCAAGAAGTTTCATGGATACCTTAAAAAGACATGGTGTTCCTTTTGTTGAGAGGATTTGGAAATAATCATTGTAAAAAGTAGTTATAATGATGTTATTTCGAAATCGATGAACAATATATCCATATCACAATATAAAATAAATGTTATGCTTAAATGACAACCGTAAAAGACTTCAGACAATTGTCGTTTCTAGTACAAAGGTCAAATATATGATTTGGACCGCTTTGTTCATTCTTGAGAAGAAAATTGTATTTCTCTTATTGCAAATCATATTTATCTCATTCACAAGGTTAATGGGTTAATCTTGCAAGTACAGAAAACTAGATCTCACTAGCGATCCATATATTCATATTTTGACACTTCTTTTTCTTTTCGATAGAAGATCAAAAGTTAAAACTGGAAGAGGTGTCTAGTACCAACATAGGAAAAATTGTCTTATACCCTAATAAAGTATCATTCTTAGATGATTCTTGACACACACGATGGACATATATATGTTAAGTTAATATTTGATTGACACTAGTGCTAGTGGAACATTGTTAGAGTAAGCCCTAATATCCAATCATTGTTGATATGCATGTTTTTGTATTATGACCTTAGAATAATTATTTTATTTAATGATACATTAAGTGTGACTTAGTCCTGAGACCTCATTAAAAGTAATAATGTTTTTCTTAAAGTATTTGTAGTCAAGCTTTGTTGTCACATAGGATAACAATGACGTATAAAGACTTTTATATGAATTGACTGATGAATGTATCTCACAGGTCATGAATATGAGATATCAAGTCTTCACATAAGTATAAATATTAGGAGTAATATTTATACTAGATTAACACACCATGAGAATACTACATAGTTTGTTATGTAGGTGTCATAAGTTATGCTCATAGTGATAGTGGTGTATACCACCCTTCGACCTGAAACCACTATGAACTCTAGATGTGGAGTCAAGTACTTTATTGGCAATAAAACAATGTACGTAACAAGATGACCATAAAGATGGTTGATGGATACTCTACAAATCATGTTGAGGGACACAGGTGACCTAGATGGGATTTTCCCCTCCTACGTATATGAGAGTAATATTTTTGGGTCATTAATAAAGTATGACTGTAAAATGCATGGTCGTACTCAAATAAGTCAATATGAGATATCGAGCTTTGTTGTTATCAGGTATACTCGGGAATCAAGGAATATAATATTAGACTATATGAGGGTGACATATTTTATGCCTTGTGTTGAATATAGATAAAAGCAAAAGGGTAATTGTACACATGATCATTATCATAGAAAGATTATGTTAGATCATACGACATTCTCGTCACTTGAGTATCAGTGATGTGTTTCTTGATACCTCTCACTGTTTATGATATTAACTAGTTAATTTCATATTATTGTTAACTGATCGGGAAAATAACAAGTGTACTATTTTGCCGATGTAGTAATAATAGGGATGTTTCCCAAAGATCGATCTCGAGGATTGCGCAACAATATACGTGTAAATTATTACTCAATTGAACAAAACTAATAGTTGGGGTTTTGTAAAAAGTCACTGTAAGAGAAAGTAAAACAAAATAAATCGTTTCACAGTTTATAATAATATGCCAAGGATGGTGTATGAAAATCTCTTGTATATATCTCCTTAATAATGAAAATTGTTTCAATTACCGGATCTTAAGATTGTTTCCCCCTAAGACCTCAGAGGGAAACCTTTGGTCATTCAATCTAACCTCTAAGTCCTTAGGCGATTATGATGAAGCCAAGAATTTACAATTTAACAAGAATAAACCGGTAACCATAGGGTATCCCTAGTCCTAGGTGATATCTAATATGGTTTCACTGTATTAAAATCTTAACAATTGGAATCCTGCTAATTGTTAACCATACATCAATCTTGATTTTTCTGATAAAGAAAGTATTACGCATATTGCACAGTGAAATTAACAAAAAACATCATATATTAAGGAAATTATAACTTTAGAGTCATTACACGATCAATCCAGGGACACCCCCTGTCATTGGGGGTTTAGCCTATCATATTATTCAAATAAGATACAAAATAAAAACGAGACATTACAAAAGGATGGAAATTCCGTTGATCTTCAATTGCATCCGCTCTTGAAGGATCTTCGTTCTTCGCCACTTTTGACCGCTTCAATCTTTATCGTCTCCAATCTGTAATCGTGAAAAGTCCCCTTCTCCATATTCAAAAATCTCCTAAATAGTTCCTGATCACTAATTTGATGTAGCAAAAGTCCAAAATGCTCTCCGGGATCAGTCGTGCCAAAATACAACAAAAACTGGAGAATGAGGTGTCCAAGCCAACACTGGCTGTGTCAGGCACACGATAGACCGTGTTGGTTGTCTGGTTTAGTGGCCTTGACACGCCCCTCCAGGGAGGCTGACACGGGCCGTGTCAGCTGACACGGGCACCCGTGTTAGCTCCCTGTTTTCTTCTCCTAACACGGGCCGTGTTGGGCAACATGGATGGCCGTGTCACGACTACTGTGTTGCCCAATTTTCTCTTCCGACGGGTCCGGAACGTCCGATTCGCTTGGCTATCCCTCTGATATTCTTGCTTACACCTGAAACTAGTAAACTACCACAAAGAGACATAAAATTGAGTATAATGATGCAAACCAAATATAATCAACAACTTGAAATAACAATGCAAAATATCTAATTTACTAAACAAAACGATAAAACATGTAGACTAATGTGTTATCGATTTCGTGAAAAGATGCCGAATGAGTGTCAGAAAACAAGTAGAATTGGAGACTGATCATTAACGTTACGAGAACGTTACAGGTTCAAACGCATATAGTACTTATAGTAAAATGGATGATTAATTTAAATAAGAATTAATTTAATTATGTGTTAATAGTATTTATATTATTTAATACATTAACACATATATAAATTATTTTATTAAATATGATTTCATTAAATAAATGAGAATTGACAATTAATTAAATTAAATATGAATAAGAGTATAAATAAGTTTAATTAAATATAAATAAGATAGGGGTTAATTTTGGAAAAGTATAAAATAAGAGTATTAGGGTTTTAGAAGCTCTCTATAAATAGAGAAACTCTTTTCCCTCCAATCCTAATTTTAGTTTTTGTCATTCTCACTAAACGATTAGGACCGCCTTTAACTTTGTTCTCGTGTGGACTACGTAGAGACGCCGATATCTTTCATTGTTTTAGATAATAAAAAAATTAAAGCATGCTTGAAGAGATGTACCATGAATCCTAATTTTAATATCTTAAATTGTGATTAATGATTTAATCGAGATCCGTTCATTGGGATTGTTCCATTAAGAGGATCAAATTTTTTATAAAAAAAAACCCTCTTAAATCCCTTCATTCAATTCTTGACTAAGCTACATGCATTGTAAATTGAGATATTAATGTCTCTTACATCCATAAACTTCAAACAAGTCAACCATCAATTTTGAGGCAATAATCCCTTCCATCCAAGATTGTTTTACCCATATTTGGGATATGATGAATTATCATAAAAATGGAATAATATCTTTGAATGATTCATTGCATTGGCGGAAACTACATTATACATCACTATACTCATACTTGGTACAAGGCTTAGATGCATTCAACATACTTTATGCATGGCCTAGGGCACACCTTTTTATCTAGGGGAAATCTCAATAAAAAGAAGCTAAGTAAGAAGAATAGAGTGAGGAATAGAATGTCATAAATAAAGAAATGACTGAGGCCGAAGAGGGAACTGAAGAAGACTGAGGAAGTGAACAAAATGACTGAAAAGCACGCCAAAATTCAAGCTGCTTTTAAATTTCAAATCATTTATTTTCAAGACCTTTATGTTTTAAATATTTTTCTACTTGTGTTGCTTACTATTTATATGTTGTTTTTAGTTTAGAATTTCTTATTTTGATTTATGTTTCCATAATTCATATTTTCATATTTATATCCATGCTTAGTTCAGTTTATATGCTTTCTAGGATTAAGTTTAGTTTTAATTTCTTAAATTATTAAACTGCCACTGATGCTACTTAATATGGTTTTAAGTTGCTTCTTAGAGACATGATACATGATTTTTCTATTTGATTTAAAAAGTTTGCATGATTTAAAAACAATTTTTGTCAATATCTAGATTCTAAGATTAATATCATGGTTATTCTAGAATACAAGCCTAATTAGGAATATGTTTCTTTTCAGAAGTGTACTTCCATTGAAACCAGAAAAAAATTTAAACCATTCATTTTGATATGAAAATCCAAATTGGTGAGATTATGTGAGTTTTTCATTAAAATATGTGTGAAACCATTTATGCATGATTTGATGTTATTTTGATCAATTGTGTTGATTTGCTTAATGTGGAAAAGGGGGAACATGAAAAATGATGCAGGAATAAAAAGAACAAAATTGGCAAAGCAAAAATGAAAATAATTGCAAGAATAAAAAGTATCAAAAATACAAAAATAAAATAAAATATGGTTAAGAAGAATAGAAAAAGAGAAAAAGAAAGTGGATAACAAATTATGAATGATCACTCTCTTAAACCTAAAGGCTTTTTAAATCCAATAAAAATAATGATTTTTTTCAAGTCCAACCACATTACAACATAAGAAAAAGACCTTAGTGATAATAAATATGAATGATTACATTATTATAGATGATAATAAATATAACTGAAGTGAATGAAGGTTTTTGGTAAGAGAGAGACACTCACCATTTAAGAGAAAAACATGTGAGGCATATATGAATGATTGGTTAGGAACTGAATGAAATATCTTATTATATCCTTTGTTTTATAGAAAATTATTTATATACATGTTTTATTATGAATGCTATTATGTTTGTCTTAATTTCAGCTATTGACAAAGTCATGCAAGTTATTGAAAATGTGTTCAATTAAAATCAATAATTGTGTACGCATGTAATTATAAAATTATGTTTGTATGTTCGTCTAAATTTAGTTTGAGGGACAACAAAATATTGAGTTGGAAAGAGTTGATAAGTGTGTAATTTATCTATTTATCACTATCATATTCACACACTTATTAGTTTATTTAGACACGAAGTAACACAAAAAAACCCCAAATTTAAGCTTAATTAAAGATTATCTTGATAAATATGCATTGATTTTATTTTACATCTTTTAGATCATTTTAGGTTGAAAGATGTAAAAGCAAAGAAAAAGGATCAACTACCAAGAAATACAAAGTATTTAAACCAAAGACATAAAAGTCCGAAAATGCCTAATTCGCATGACCTATTTGATATCGATAACCGAATCAAAAGAAAAATGAATGATAGGAAATAAAGAGCAATACATTGTGCGAATGAAAGTTCGAGCAACGAATCTGAGGCATAATTAACGAGTTAGAAAACAGGTCAAATTCTCTAGGAGAATATTCAACTTGCCTGAAACGTTTATAGCAGCTTACAAAGACAGTTTAGAAAAAATTTAGCATTAAGTAAATCCAAAGGGAAATTCATTAAGAGGATTATGGTCTGCCAATCAAATGAGGACACCTTTTGAAAATCTATAAATATGGGTGTTTGACCAGATGTTTTCATATATCGATTTATATAATTTTGGTTAGTTATATAGTTTAGTAATACTCTTAGTGAGAGAGATCAAGGGTTGT
This sequence comes from Lathyrus oleraceus, assembly GCF_024323335.1. Classification (NCBI taxonomy): domain Eukaryota; kingdom Viridiplantae; phylum Streptophyta; class Magnoliopsida; order Fabales; family Fabaceae; genus Lathyrus; species Lathyrus oleraceus. Next base: position 118,336,597 of record NC_066579.1, read on the forward strand.
TATAACATCAAAGGCTTGTGGAGGTGGGCTGGTTGAGGAATATCAATCCGACTAAACGAGATTATGCTTTTACACCATCTATCTAGTTACCTTTGTCATGTGTAGTTAAGTTCCCTCTTGTTACAGTTTGATTTGAACATTCTTATGTATTTATGTATTTGATATGATTATGGATTTATGCCCATATTAATAAATAAAAATATATTTATCTTTCACCATCTTGTGCTTAATGCCCATTCTATTTGTATGCTTATGGATATACGAGGTTCCAATAGTGTCTTATAGGTATAGACCAAAGTTAACTCATGGTTATGCATTAAAGGACACAGTCTTTTATAATATCATGTGTGGATCTAACTAATGTTGAGAGGTATTGTTAAATTTATATTTAAATAACCATATATCATGAGCTAGAGTCTAGACATATATCTAAACATGGTATTCACCTATATTATTGAAACATAACGTTATCATATTGTTTATTAAGTTGAGAGATCTTCGAATAAACAATACGATTGATATCACAATGTTATTTTAGATATGGATAACATTGTTGAGCAACATGTAGTAATATGTATTAATGGTTAAATTGAGCATAACTTGCAACTGATTTCCATGTAATCATAATAATTGTAACACCTAACTCCAACACTCTGTATCACTGATATTTCTACTATTCTACTTTCTTTTCTTTTTCTGAATAGAATTTCATTTTTATTCTTAAAATAGTAATCATTGTTATGTTTCTCATTTCTTACGAATTCCATAAATTTACTCATTATATTGTGATTTTTATTGACACAACTGGTACAATATTTTTTAGTTAAATAACACAAAAAGAAACTAATAACTTATCGTTATAAAAGTCATTGTTCCCTAGAAAGGGTAATTCACATTTAAATATGAACATGAATTGAGAATGGTGCTTGTATTTCATAATTAATTAAGATCTTATTTTAAAACTATTTTTAAATTTTATATATATATATATATATATATATATATATATATATATATATATATATATATATATATATAATCACGAGGTTACGTCTAACGGAAGAAGTTAGAATTATATATATATATAATCACGAGGTTACGTCTAACGGAAGAAGTTAGAATTATATATATATATATATATATATATATATATATATATATATATATATATATATATATATATATATATATATATATATAATCACGAGGTTACGTCTAACGGAAGAAGTCAGAATTCTATATATATATATATATATATATATATATATATATATATATATATATATATATATATATATATATATATATATATATATATATATATATATATATATATATATATATATATATATATATATATATATATATATATAATCACGAGGTTACGTCTAACGGAAAAATTAAAATTCTACGATGTATATTTCAATAGTAAATTATAACAAAAAAATTAGAGTAAATAGATTTTGTGAAAATTAAGGAAGACAAAACAGAAAGGACATGCCTGTTTAATCAACCATTTTTGACCATATGAGCTAAGTTTTTGAACCATGCCATTTACTATCATCACCTCACCCACCTTGTTTTTTAGAGTCCTTTAAATGGACGAGTCTAAACGGAGTGGTCATGCTTGAACCGTCTATTTAACTCAGCATTCTAGGGGTGAAAAAATTGGCCGAACCCACTCATTAAACCTTCCATTTTTAGTAGGTTGGGTCAATGTTTAGAATGTGACATTCCATTCCCAATTTTAGGGATTTTGCTTAGGCGGGTCTAAACGAGACGAGTTTTAACATTTGTCACCCATAGTGAAAACCAAAGACAAGATATATGTTGTGTGAATAAATAAAGATTCATCGACACATATAGTTTGATCTAGAATTCAGGTATACCAAGGAAACCCATCCAACTAGAAAGAATAACCTTTGTAAAGCCATCATGAGTAAGTCATTGATTATTGAATCTAAAAGGCTTGAGACTTCAAAATTGATTAGAATACCTTAAAATGATCATACATGTGTCTTAAACATCTTTAAAAAAGTCCATTGAGAAGACACACTCTATAAATCCCACCATCGGACAAAAAATTCTTTCTAGCCTACTAGTCACTCCCCCAAGTTGGAGAAGGGCGGATATGCCAATTAAAAAATATTATAGACAATTTAAAAATAAGAGAAATTAGGAATGTCTTAATAATTTAGGAATTTAGGGTTGTTGGTGCAAAGGTAGAATGAAAGATGAATATTCTATTAAGAGAATGACGGCTACAAAACATGATTAAAAGTTACAATGATTGACACCCTATTTATAAGCTAAAACTAGGGTTACTATAATAGGATAAAATACTAAAATACCCTCTAACAAACTTAGGGGCTAAGAAAATAATACAATTTAAATATGAATTAAATCTAATAAAATCTAATACCATCCCTTAATTCATATTCCATCAAAACTTGTAACACCAATTCCATCCCTTAATCTGAGAAATTGGTCAGTCTTGATAGCTTTCGTCAGAACATCTGCCAACTGCTTCTGAGTGCTACAGTGTACAACTTCTAACACTCCCCTCTGAACTTGATGTCTCAGAAAATGATACTTGGTCTCAATGTGCTTGCTTCTCCCATGCAACACTGGGTTTCTGGCAAGATTGATTGCAGACTTGTTGTCAATCATCAGCTTCAGAGGTTTGTTTACTTTAATCTTCAGATCCTGCAATAGATTCAGAATCCACACAGCTTGGCATGCAGTAACAGCACCTGCAATATATTCAGCTTCACAAGTTGACAACGCCACAACAGGTTGCTTCTTGGAACACCAAGAAATGGGACCTCCCAGAAATTTGAATAAGTACCCAGACGTACTTCTTCTGTCAACTCTGTCTCCACACCAATCAGAATCTGAATAACTCAGAAGTTCTGACTCATCCTTTCTTCCAGAAGGAAATAATACTCCATACTTCAGAGTTCCCTTGATATACCTCAGAATCCTGACAGCAGCTTGGTAATGGGACCACTTAGGTTTACTCATGAACCTACTAACCATCCCAACTGAATAGCAAATATCAGGTCTGGTATTGCACAAATACCTCAGAGAACCAACCAACTGTTTGAAGGTTGTAGCATCCACATCCTTTCCATCAGAGTCAGAATCCAGTTTCTGATTTGTATCAGAAGGTGTGACAGCAATCTTACAATTCTCCAGTTCAAATCTCTTCAGAAGTTCTAATTCATACTTGAGCTGATGCAAAATAATACCTTTCTCAGAGTATCTGAATTCCATCCCTAGAAAGTATGTCATTTTTCCTAGATCAGTCATTTCGAATTCATTCATCAGAACTTTCTTGAACTTGGCTATCTCCTGTTCAGAACTTCCAGTCAGCAGTATATCATCAACATATAAACATACCAGAGTCATATTTCCTTCAGAAGTATGCTGAACATAGACACCGTACTCCATCTCACATTTCTGAAAGCCTTGCCTCTTGAAAAATGAATCAATCTTCAGATTCCAAGCTCTGGGCGCTTGTTTCAACCCATATAGAGCTTTGTATAATCTGTACACCATCCCTTCCTGATTCTTTTTCACAAATCCAGGAGGTTGTGACACGTAAACTTCTTCTTCTAATGGACCGTTCAGAAATGCAGATTTTACATCTAAATGCATCAGAGGCCAAATCCTGTTAGCAGCTATTGCAATCACCATTCTGATTGTTTCATGTCTTGCTACAGGTGCAAACACTTCAGAGTAATCCAGCCCAGGTTTTTGTAGAAATCCTCTGGCTACCAATCTTGCTTTATGTTTGCCAATTGAACCATCTGGCTTTAACTTCTGCTTGAAAACCCATCTGACGCTGATGGCTTTCTTGTCTTTTGGAAGTTCTGTCAGCTTCCAAGTCTTGTTTCTCTCTATAGCATCAAGTTCTTCTTTCATGGCCTTCAGCCAGAGCTTCTGCTTAAGAGCCTCTTCTGTACTTATGGGTTCAGAGTCTACTAACATGGCACACTGAATAACTTCTCCTTCAGAGTCTACTTCAGTGTCTTGCAGCATGTCAAATTCTGCATATCTTCTGGGGATGTTTCTGACTCTTTGTGGTCTCTGAACTTGTTCAGAGTCTTCAACTTCAGAGTTTCTACCTTCAGATGGTTGACTTCCTCCAGAGCTTTGACCATCTGAAGGTTCTGGCATATTTCCAAAGTCTGAATTGCCACCAGAATCTGGATTACCATCAGAGTCTGGGTCATCAGAGTCTGGATCATCAGAGTCTGAAACATCAGAGTCTAGAACATCAGAGTCTGGAACATCAGATTCTGGATCACTATCAGAGTCAGAATCAACGTCAGAGTTTACTCCAACCTCAGAAATTCTGAACTCTGACCTTTCTTCAGAGGTTCTAACATCAGAATCAGATTGAGACTTATCCCAATTCCAAACTTCTGATTCCTTCACAATCACATCTCTACTGAATTCAATTTTATTGGTTTCTGGACAATAGAGCTTGTATGCACCTGTACTGTGGTACCCTATCAGAATCATCACTTTGCTTCTATCATCCAGCTTCTGTCTTCTGGCTTCTGGAACATGTTTATAGCAAACAGAACCAAACACCTTCAGATGACTAACATTTTGCTTATCTCCAGTCCACTTCTGTATTGGAACTATTTCCTTCAACTTCTTCGTAGGACATCGGTTGAGTACATACGTTGCAGTGGCAACAGCTTCTCCCCAGAGCTTCTGAGGAAGTTTCTTCTCCTTTAGCATGCTTCTCACCATATCAAGCAAAGTGCGGTTTCTTCTTTCAGCAAGACCATTGTGTTGAGGGGTATAAGGAGCAGTAACCTCATGCTCAATTCCATTCTCCTCACAGAACTTCTGGAACTCTTTGGAGTTATACTCACCTCCACCGTCAGTTCTAAGAATCTTCAACTTCTGACCACTCTGATTCTCAGCCTTCATTCTGAACTTCTTGAATTCATCAAACACCTCGTGTTTAAACTTAATAAGGGATACCCATGTCATTCTTGTGAATTCATCAACAAATAACATAAAGTATTTATTCCCTCCAATCGATGCTACTGGAAATGGACCACACACATCAGAATGTACAACTCCCAAAGCATGTTTTGCTCTTGGAGCAGTTTCTGACGCAAATGGCAATCGTGGTTGTTTTCCTTCCATGCAAATTTTGCATGATTTTTCAGGCTTCTTAATTGCAGGAATTCCATGTACCAACTTCTTTGAATTCAGATGTTTTAAGCTTCTGAAATTCAAATGACCAAATCTTCTGTGCCACAGCTCACTCTCCTTCTCAGCACTTGTTGCACTAAGACATTCTGAGTCTGCAGTTCTGACATTCACCTTGAATGTTCTATTCCTTCCCTGTTCTGACTCCATAATCAACTTCTGATTGCAGTCATACAGCTTCAGAAGATTGTCCTTCATGGTAACTGAGAAACCTTTCTCAATTAATTGTCCCACACTCATCAGATTGCTTCTGATGCCAGGTACATACCACACGTTCTGAATCAATGCTGTTTTCCCATTGTTCAGAATCACTCTGACATTTCCCATACCTTCTGCATTAAGATATTTGTCATCAGCACATCTGATCTTTGTCCTTTTTTCAGAGTCAAAGTCAACCAGCCATTTCTTGTTTCCAGTAAGATGATTTGAACAGCCAGTGTCCCTATACCACCAGTCTATCAGATCCATATCATCAGATTCAGAGGCCATCAATAGCACAGATTCGTCATCAGAACTTCTGGCTATATTTGCTTCTTCTGATTTTCTCTCCTTGTTTGACCAACAGTCTCTAGCAAAATGACCAAACTTCTTACAGCAGTAACATTGGATTTTCTTCTTGTCATACTTCTCTTTTCCCTTCTGAGCATTCTTTTGTCTATCAGAGGTTGAGCTTTCTGACTTCTGACCACCATCAGATCTTCTCCTGGCTTCTGACTGCTTCTGATACCTCCTATCAGAAGTTGCTTTCAGAGCCTGCTGCTCTACTTCCCTTTCAGAAGTTCTCTCAATCAAACGCAACTCTTGTGCTTCTAGACTGCTCTGCAGCTCTTCAATTCTCATGGTGCTCAGATCTTTGGAATGTTCTATTGCTACCACAATGTAATCAAATTGACAGGTAAGGGATCTCAGTACCTTCTCCATGATTGTTTCTTCAGAAAGAGTTTCTCCACACGCTTTCATCTCATTAGTGATCAGAATCACTCTGGAGATGTATTCAGAAACTTTCTCATTATTCTTCATGTTGAGATTCTCATATTGCTTTCTCAAGGACTGAAGCTTCACCTTCTTCACTGATGCGTCACCACCATAACATCTAACCAGTGTGTCCCACGCAGCCTTTGCTGTCGTTGAGTCTGCAATCTTCTCAAACACATTTACATCAACACATTGATGAATGAAGAACAATGCTTTCTGATCCTTCTTCCTTACTTCCTTCTACGCGTTTTTCTGTTCATCCGTCGCATCTGCTGCTACCGGAACATAACCATCAGTGACAAGATCTAGAACATCTTGAGCACCGAACAGTACACGCATTTGGATCATCCAACGATTCCAGTTTTTACCGTCAAATACTGGAAGTTTGGTGTTCATGTTGCCGTTTCCGTTCATCTTTCTACCTTGCACAGTACACTCAGATTTCTCACACAGTGTTTCCCAACCCACAGAATTAGAATTCTGATCAGATTTTGTTCAAGATTCAACACGAATCTAAGAATCAAAATCAAACACACAAGACCTCACGTTCACTCGTGTTTCCCGTGTTTCCCAATGAATCCGAACCGGAGCTCTGATACCAATTGTTGGTGCAAAGGTAGAATGAAAGATGAATATTCTATTAAGAGAATGACGGCTACAAAACATGATTAAAAGTTACAATGATTGACACCCTATTTATAAGCTAAAACTAGGGTTACTATAATAGGATAAAATACTAAAATACCCTCTAACAAACTTAGGGGCTAAGAAAATAATACAATTTAAATATGAATTAAATCTAATAAAATCTAATAAGGGTATTATTGAAAATTAAAAATTATTTTTTAATTAAATTTTTTTATCCACGTCAAAAAAAAGTATCAATGTGGATCTACTAATTATTTTTTTAAAAAATTAAATGAATACATATAGTATTGATACATCAACGATTGCTAATTTTAATTAACAACATGACAAAAAAATTTGATGGAAAACATTTGAGAACCGAACTAATTTAAGTAGAAAACTTATTTACCCTTTTAAATTTATTTATTTTAAATCTACTTGGGATAAATTGGACCTTGCAAGATAAAGAAAAATTGAATTATGGGAAACATGTTGAAATGTAGATAGAGAAATGTCATGGTTACCTTAAAACTCATAAGTGGTTCAAAGTATGTGTCATCGAGGAAGATGATGATTATGAAGAAAAAAATTGGTCACAAATTAAGTCTTAGAATTGAGAAAATAGATTTTTTTTAAATAATCGCTTTTTTAAGAATACTACAAAAATAATCATATATTTATCAATATAATCATTTTTAAAAAAAAATAACCAAAACATCATTTGATATAGCACATGAATTGATCAATTTGTACTCAGATGTCACTGCAATTGGCACATGCATGTAAAATGTAAAAGCATGCGTCACTGAAATTGACGTATGCATGTAAAATGTAGGAGTATGTGTCACTGCAATTGGCGCATGCATGTAAAATATAGAAGCATGCACCACTGCAATTGGCGCATGCATGTGGCTACTTTTTATTTTTGTACATGCATGCATGCTCCTACATTTTACCCGCCAATTGCAGTGACGCATACTCCTACATTTTACATATTTTTACATGTATGTGTCATGCTCTTATATTTTACATGCATGCGCCAATTGTAGTGACGCATGCTCTTACATTTTACATGCATGAACGAATTGCAGTGGCGCATGCTCCCACAAACATGATTAATTTGGTAAATAAATTAAAAACATAGTTAATTTAGTATAAAATTTTAAAAAGTTGATTATTTAAAAAAAAACAAAAAAAAACGAGCAACAATGCTCAAATTTCAGCTTCTATAATTAAAACAAATTCAAGTGTGGTCTTCAAGGCCGAAAATAAATTCAACGTGTCTTTCGAGGCCAAATATGAACGCATGATAATGTATGTATTAGAAAAATAAGAAATAATTAGTGTATTTGCTTCTAACGGTGAAAACTGTTGAGGTTGGTTGAAAATATATATATTGAAGAAATTCACATCGTTTAGTTTTGTGAATGAAGAGAAAGTTCAAGGCTATATATAAGATACAAGTTCTTTGAAGTCTCATATTGCCTAGTTTTGTGAAGGAAAAGGGAGTCCAAAGCTATATTATAGGATTCAAGTTCTTCATTCCAAGATGCACCAGTCAAAAATACTATAAGTTTGTATTTGATTTTCTTTGTTCTCTTATACTCTTGTATTACAGTGTTGTGAGATGTAGTTAAATATTTGTTTTGGAGGGTGTGGATGTACTGGGGGTCTGAGTTAGTTGAATGTATATTATGTGTTGTAATAATTTTCACAGTGTTATTCTCTAGTTGTCTATTGACAACGACTGTAGTTTTTTATCCAGATTTTGAATTTCCACGTTATGTTCCTATGTTGTGATTTTGTTCCTCTTTTTTCTCTATATAATTGTTTATTTTTTTTCCAACAAAAACGTGCTTGATCAACAAGGTTCAAAACTAGATAATGAAAGTACACTCATTTTATATGAAAATTGCATGATATAACATGTTAAAGACCATGATAATTGTTATTACACTTGGTTGACATATTTTTGTAGATAACATATTTAGTCAGATGTCTTAAATAATATTGAGATATCCTGTCTCGATTTTTCTCTGCTTGCTTTTTGAAAAGTTTTTTTTTGCTCGTTTAAATTAAACTTTAATTTAGAATATTTAATTCAAAAAATATTTATTTTGCTTTAGATTATGCTAATATGTTTTACAAAAATTTAATTGGATTTGCATTCAATAAAAGACTTAATTAGATTTTCATTAAATAAAAGAACTAATTGGGTTTGCTCTAAAAAAAGATTTGGTTTACTAAATATTTGGTTTATTTCATAGTCATATTGTCAAAGAATTATTTACGGAAAGCAACTTGAAAATATTTAAATTGAATTTGCTTTAATTAAAAAGATTGAGTTCAATTGAATATTGAATTTGTTTGAATTAAAATATTGAGTTTAGTTAAAGATTGGATTTGTTTTAATTAAAATATTGAGTTTCACTTAAGATTGAATTTGACATGTTTTTATTATTAGACTTTTTGGTTGAATCGATATATCTATATAAAGAGATCACTGAGTTTGGGAAAAATACATCTTTGAGAGAATACTCATGCAATTCAAGATTTTTGTTTTGTCGAGTTTTATAGTATACTTCTTGCGTAAAACTCTATCATTGTCATTGTTTTTTACTTAGGAAGATAGAGTTTTTAGCCTGTACTTCTGAGTTTATCAAATTTAATTTAAATTCAAATTTGATTTATAATATTTAATTCATATTTAATTCAAAAAATATCTATTTTGCTTTAGATTATGCTAATATGTTTTAAAAATGTTTAATTGGATTTGTATTCAATAAAAGACTTAATTGGATTTTCATTAAATAAAATATCTAATTGGATTTGCTCTCAAAAAAGATTTGATTTACTAAATATTTGGTTGTAAGACCCCAATTTTGACCCTAAGATACCTCATGGCATCATTACATTGCATTTGCATAGCCTCAAGGATCATAAGCATCTTGGTTCCCTTTGCCTTTGGGTGGGGCCTCTTGTGAGTGGTTTGAGATCACCAAGCATGCTTGAATTGTATATTATTTCTTTTCTCATTTTATTTACTAACCAAAAGCACAAAAATATGTCACTAACATCTTTTGTTTGTAGCTTGAGCAATCACAAGGTCCAAAACTTCTAGGAGATCCTATGTGCATTGATATGGTCAAGAAAAGATGAAAGCAAACATGGCAATGGTTCCCAAAGCTCTCATCCATCAAATATGCCTCCCAAGTATCTCAATTCATCATTTTGATCAAAGCAAATCAAAAGGGCTTGAGGTTTGTTTCCCAAGGAAACCCTAATTCATCTGATCATCAACTGTGCCTTACCCATGAAGCAACCTCAACCCATGGTCAAATACAATCAAGGGGAGTTCTTTAATTCATAATTTCATGCATATTTGAACTTACTTGAGTACCCTCAATCATCAATTCATCAAGATATGAGTTTTGGACTTGAGAAGTTGATTAGTCAATTCATCTGACTATTTTGAAATACACTAAGACCTAACTTTTTATGTGTTGATCAAATGGAGATGACCCCAAGAGAAACAATGTTCTTAAGGATAATATTAACAACTTTCATGTTCATCAAAATTTTATTTTAAGCTTGGAAGGTCATCATCCATTCCAAGACATTATAGGTAATTTTGACTGAAACCCTAATTTTTGGTCAACTTCCCAAGGACATAACTTATTCATTTTTCATGATTTTAAGGTGGGATCAAATGCATTGGAAAGTGTACGATATCTACTTCAAATGTTATGTTGAGCAAAATTTCAAAATCCCAAAATAAATACATGTGATAATGCAAAACATTATAGGTCACTTTGGACCAAATGCATTAAAATGTGAACAAGTCCAACTTCAAGTGTCCATAACTTCTTCATCAAAAATCCAAATGATGCAAACTTTAAGTCCAAATTGATTGCCTTGAAAAGATATACAACTTTCATGTTGAAGATTTTGTCATTTGGAGCTTGCATCATTGAAACAGAAGGGCTTGAACTTTGGCCAATTTTGGAAATTTCACATATGCATGTTTTGCACCCTACACTTCGAGTTCAATTTTCATTAATTTCCAAGGCCCAAATGAAGTTTTGATCAACATGACATTTGTTCCTTATGCAACAAGCTTTCCAACCATTACCCATAAGGCTATGATTCCATTTTGGAAGTAGCATTTTCAAAGAGGGGAAAGTTTTAGTGCATTTTTGGAAACTCATTGAAAATACATTGCATAAGCTTATGACCTCATTTCTGCATGTCCATTTCATCTCAATTTGATAATAGCTTGCAATTCCAATCAGAATTGGGCCCTCCATGCGCCTGTACAGGCCCATGCATGGAGGCCCTTTTCTCCCATGCACACGATTTTGATCATGCTTGCAGCTCCCTTCATCTATAAATACAAGTGCTTGGCCTCTCATTTTCTCAACCTGAAGGCGCCCTACATGTTGTGCAACTGAAATCCCACCCTCACACCAAAGGAACTCTCTCTTTTCTCTCAAAATTTTAGATCTAGAATTCAGTTTCCTCAACTGTTTTCTTAGATCTAAAAGTTCCCAGACCTCTTCACCTTGATCCATAGAGCTTTCTGTTTGCAAAAGAACCCAAGGATCTTGACTCAATTCCTTACAATTCAAAGGTTTTCCTCAACTGTATTTTGCTTCGAAACAGCTTGTATATGGTTCCATTTGCCTTGTTTTTGTGTGATCTGAAGTCCTCTGCATAGAGGCAACATTATTGTGCTTTTAATTTTTGAAAATCATTGAGTTCCAATTGGACACCACAAAATTCAAGCTCTGATTCCTCTTGCTATGGAAGCCTAGAGCTGAATTGGTTGGTATAGGGGTGATGTACATCACCCCAACTTTTATTTGCTACCTGGATCGTGGCTTTTCATGCACATTTATTTCTCTGTAATTTTTTACCTTCACCGAAGTTGGCCGGAGAAGACGGTGACGCTGGCACCGTCTGGTCTCCAGATTTAATCTGGATCGTTCATTCATTTTTCCAGATGCAATCACGTGTGTTCATTGTTATGACTTTTCATTTGGCATGGTGTGATACGTTTGACCCGCATGTATGGTGAACACACGCTTCTGAGCCGTGTGATGATCCACGTCAATTAATGAATCACCATCAGACGGCTCACGCTTTTTCTATTTTGCATTTTTTTTTATTTTAATTTCTTTAATTTCTTTTAATTCCATTTTATTTCTAAAATTCATATCTCTCTCATTATTGGTCCAAAAATTATGGGACCAATTGCATTATTTCTCTTTTAATTTCTAGTTTTTAAAAATGATTTTTAATATTTTTTATTTTATCATTTGCTATTTTTTAATAATTTTCTCTTTTCTGGTCATTTTTAATTCATTTTAAATAGTTTTTGATATTCAAAAAATACAAAAATATTTTCCAACCTCTTTGAATGATGATAGACCTATGAAAAATATTCTCATCAATTTATTAATTGATTTGAGATTTATTTGAGATTTTAGTTCAATTAGGTTATTTTTATGCATTTTTAATTGATTTAAAATAGTTTCTGATATTTAAAAATGCTGAAATTTTTTTGTCAAACTTTGTTTGACCTTGTTGAACTTGGGATAATTCACTTGGACTTTTCAAAGTTGATTTGAAGTGAATTTGAAGTTTGACCTTTCTTTATTATTTTAATTCAAGTTTATTTTAAATATTAAAAATGCCAAAAATATTTTTATTTGTTTCTTAACTTCTAATCTTCATTTTGCTTCTGTTTTCTATTGTTTGACCTTGATCTTCTCTATCTTTGGTCATAGCTTGTTGATTATCTCATTCCATTTCATTTAATGCACTTTAATTCTTCTTCTTCTTTTTCTTTTTCTTTTTTGATCAATGAGTTAAAGATTGTTGGTTAGCATTGAATAGGGAGGTTTAATCTTCCTTGATTCAAATCTAATTCATCTTGATCATGGATCAAGTGAATGGCTTTGCATTAAGGATAGATTTCTTCCTAACTCATGCAAAAGACCTAAATCAATACAAGATCATTTCCTATCTTCTTTTTGGCATGGCAAGTTGTTGGATTTTGATTCACTAATCAAGACCTCTAACTTGTGTTGTTGCCTACATTATTATTGACCGACCTCAAATAGTTGTGACTTCTACATAAGTCCAATTACGATTGCTTAACATAGCGATAAATTTGCCTTGTGGCACACTAACTATTAACCATTAACATTTACTTCTTGCACTTTACATTTATACAATTTACTATTCTTGTACATATTATTCATTTGCTTTTCCCCCTTTGCTCACTTGAGCACATGTTTATGTTAATGCAATTTGCCTTTTGCTCACTTGAGCACATAATTGTGTATATATTATTGTGCTTGTGTTTTGTTTTGATTGTTGTGGACCAAATGCAAAGAAATGGACAAATGGACTTAGTTTCTAGGACATTTCCTATGCAAATTGGAGTAAAAGGACCTTAATGTTGAAGATAGATTAGAAGAACCAAACCTCTAAAATCACTCTTGTCCATTCTTGATTTGCTTCATGAGACTCTTTGATGTGTGTGCTTTTTGTGCTAGGGGATCCTATGAGAGATCAAATTGAAGAATCATTGTCATGTTCATCCAAAGTGAAAGATAGAAGAGGCATTGGGGATCTCCCAAGAAGCTTTGTTTGATTATGTTGATTGCTTGAGCTTATTGATTATTTTGCTTGCATATTCCAAAGGATGGGAGCTACTTGGATCATCAATATGATCTCAAGAGAGGAACTCCATTTGTGGTCTTGTTTCTTATCCCTTATCTCTTGTATGATTAGGACTTTAGCCCTTCTTCTTCTTCCCTCCACTCTAACCCAAGCCAAAACTTTTGTGCAAACATTTAACACTTCTTTTCAAATGATAGAAACCTAAGCCTTATGCTTTTGATTTTCAAACTTTCTTTTCATAACACTTATTTTGAATTGAACTTCTAAGTCAACTTTGACCATATTTTGTACATACTTTTCATTGGTAAATATAACCCATTCAAATGCTTTTGTGGTTTCAATGGCCACTTTCTTAATCAAAAAATTCCATAACCTTTAGCTATTAGGTTTGAGTTATCCTTGAGGTAGATGTAATACTCACCTATATCCTTAGTGATGGGCAATGAGTCTTCCATGCTTATTATAGGGTTAACCCCTCACTAGTATGTTGAAGTTATCCTCACATGGTGGATTTGTGGTTTTAGGTTTAGTCTTCTCCCATGGATAACAAAAGACCTTAAGGCTTTTGGACCAATCAATTCACCAACTCATTTTGAGATTTTTACCCCGAACTACGAGGTTTTGATCCTAATCTTTTTTAAGATGGTACGTAGACAATGGTTTTATCCATCCAAACACAAAATGTAAATAACTTGTATATTCTCTTCTCATCTCTTCAATCATGTTTGCACAAACAATTTTCACAAAATACCAACCTTATAACAAATGTGAAAAGGGCTCCCTAGGATGTTTTGGGTGCTTAAAACCTTCCCATTGCATAACCAACCCCCTTACCCAGATCTCTGACATTTTTACTAGTTTTTGATTCGATAAAACTTTTAGGTTTTTGTTCGCTTTCTAACCATTCCTTTGGATAAATAGAAGTGCGGTGGCGACTCGACTTGTATGATTTACCTTAGATTTAGTCAATATCTCTAATGGTAACGAATACCCCGCTACAGAAAAGTGGCGACTCTACTGGGGAGTTTTGCCTAGTGGGTTTTGCCTACTTTTCATATTTGTTGTATTGTTGTGTATATTATTTTTGTGACATATTTTTTGTTCAATTTGGGATTACTGTATTGTATGTAATGATTGAATTGCTTGAATATTAATTCCTTGTATGCTTGGTGATCTTTGTGAGATGAGTTCTATACCCAAACTCGAGTGCACTTAGGATAGGAAAATGGCATAGTCTTGTTGACTTGTGTGGAGTTATTCCTTAGCAAGTTGACTTGCAAGCCCATTCACTTGGTGGAGGCCATGTTGGGATCAATAATGTCACACAAGTAGTTGTGGTTATACATTACTCTTTCCAATATAGACCTTAGAATCCAAGGACCTTAGTTTATCAAGCCCATCTTGGCCTATTCTTAGGATGTAGTGCGAAAGTCGTTCAAGTGTAAGATTTGATACGATTGTTATGCGATACTACACTCATAAGAGTCTCTCTTGAGAATATTTTTGGAATACGAGTAGTCGTTTCTCCGATAATATCCGAAAGATAGGATGATGACTATGTGAACCTCTTGTAGAACATGTTTGGCAGGTTTAACCCTAGTACACTCCCTTTGGGTGGTTCTTAACCGAGACTCCACGCTCGTGACTTGTAACAAACCCTTGATTCATGGTTGATCTGTTCTTGTATCCTTGATATCAATCGAACTTGGGTGTTGATAAGGTGTAAACCATAATCCACCAAAATGGATGATTGATATTAAGGATGACATGATCCATCCCATGACCTTTGTTTGGTGTGCTTTGCTTGATCCTTGAGTGTGATTGTTGCATTCATGCATTCATGCACCCATTTGCATCCATATCATCAATAATGAGAAAATTTTCAAGGAACTTAAGAGGTCTATTTGCAAATTTTCAGACATGGAAAGACAAAGAAGGAATACGAAGAAGTACAGTTTCAGACAACCAAACCTGAAAGAGCTAAGGAATTTGACATCCTATGTATTAGATCCCTTGGGTTTCAAGGCTCATTTTAGGAAGCTTCTATCTGTTCTGACTACTCAGGTGGACGAACGATTGATGAGTGTATTGGTGCAGTTCTATGATCCCTTGTACCGTTGCTTCACATTTCCGGATTTCCAGCTTTTGCCCACGCTTGAGGAGTATGCCTACCTTGTGGGTATACCTATTCTAGACCAGTTATCGTTCAGTGGCTTAGAGAGTGTTCCTACTTCTCAAGAGATAGCTGCTATGTTGCATATAGATGAATCTCTGGTTGGTGCTCATATGACTACCAAAGGTGGAATTCAAGGTCTCCCTTCTAAGTTCCTCATTGCTCAAGCTACTATGTATGGGAAGTCCATGAGCGAGGACGCCTTTGAGGTCATATTTGTACTTCTCATCTATGGGCTAGTGTTATTCCCCAACATCGACAAGTTTGTGGATGTGAACGCTATTAGGATTTTCTCTACTCTTAATCACGTTCCAACTCTGTTGGGTGACACTTACTTTTCTTTGCATATGAGGAATGCAAAGGGTGGTGGTACCATTGTCTGTTGTTTGCCTCTATTGTACAAGTGGTTTATTTCGTACTTGCCGCAGACAGTTGCCTTCAAGGAGAACAAAGGATGTCTACGGTGGTCCACGAGACTTATGTCTCTCACTAATGATGATATCTTTTGGTACAACCGTGTATATGATGGTGTGCAGATTATCGACTCTTGTGGTGAATTCTCCAATGTGCCTCTTCTTGGTACATGTGGTGGGATTAACTACAGCCCTATTTTGGTACGTCGTCAGCTTGGGTTCCCCCCTAAAGGATAAACCCAATAAAATTCTGTTAGATGGTGTGTTCTTTTAGGAGGGTAAAGATCCCCAAGGCTTGAAGGGCAGGATGGTCCGCGCTTTGTGCAAGATCCATAGGAAAGGAAGGAAGGAGCTAGGTTTGAAGAACTGTATCGCTTTGGAGCCTTATACTTCTTGGGTTAGGAGAAGAGCTTCTGAGTACCTCATGCCTTATGAGTATCCAAGACCAACACCTTTGGTTATGGCTGGGCCTTCAACCCTCCCTGACCAAGGAGTAGAGGAGTCGAGAGACGAAGACCGTTCGCGTGCTTGGATCCGGGAACGAGAGGAGTTGCTTCAGCAGATCAAGGAGAAGGATGCTTTGATAGAGTTCCTCGAGCACCAGGTTATTGATGATCCTAATGATGCATGGACTTCTCTACTTCCTCAGTCTTCCAAGTTTTGGAAGAGGAAGTACGATCGACTCGCCAAAGAGAAGGCAGACATGGAGGCAGCCTACGAGAGAGAGGTGAAGAGGCTTCGTGCATCTTATCTTCCTGTGTCCAGAGCTTTAGATGATTGCTTCTAGGGTTCCATAGGATGTTCATCTTCCTTCCCTCTTGTATTGTATTTGGTTACCAAGACTATACTTCTTTGGTGTAAAAATATTTTCCAAATATTATTTGATGTGATATTTCCATATGTGATAAATGTTTAATATTTCCAATATTTGAAAATAGAACTCTAAAGTTCCTCTGATAAAATTAAATCATATGCATTGCATGCATCATATGCATAAGCAGGTTTTGCTCCAAGCTTCTTGTTCTATGGTCTAACTCTGTGTTCTTCATTTATTTTAAAGACAAGCTAACTCACCAGTACTACACCCGAGCCAACGCATCAAGACTAATGGATCATTTGGAACAAGAGAACCGTGAGCTTAAGGAGGAGGTAGCCAGATTGACTGCCCTGATGGAGTCATTCATGGCTTCCCAGAGCCAGTCTTCTCCGACACCTTCAACTCCTCCCCAGAGGACATTCATCTCTGAGATTGTCTCTTCAACTGTGCCAGCGGCCAGCGCACACTTCGCACCAACAGCCATGCCAGCCGGGTTTCCGTGGGGGATGCCTCCCAACTTCATGCCTGAGGGTCCTGCGCCCACTTTTGCTTCTCTGCCGGCATCTAGCCCGGTCCTAGCCGTTCCTCCTCCTGTCGTGCATACTATGCCCAGAATAGACGACACCATCTATCATTCTGAGCCGTCTGAGGGCCCAGATGTCTATGAAAAGATGGATGCTATGAATGATAAATTTCCTGAGCTCCACAAGGAATTGAAAACTCTTCGAGGAAAAGACCTGTTCGACAAGTCTGCTGTTGAACTCTGCTTGGTCCCTAATGTCAAAATCCCTATAAAGTTCAAGGTCCCTGACTTTGAAAAGTATAAGGGAAATACTTTCCCTCTCAGCCACCTGGTCATGTATTCCAGGAAGATGTCGACTCAAACCGACAACGACCAACTGCTCATCCACTACTTTCAGGACAGTTTGTCCGGTGCTGCCCTACGTTGGTACATGGGCTTGGACAATGCGAACATCCGATCTTTCAACGACCTTGGTGAGGCCTTCGTCAAATAATACAAGTACAACGTGGATATGGCTCCCGATAGGGATCAATTGAGAGCCATGTCCGAGAAGGACAAGGAAACTTTCAAAGAATACGCCCAGAGGTGGCGAGAGGTAGCAGCGCAGATTGTTCCCCCGATGAAGGAGAAAGAGATGACCAAGATCTTTCTAAAGACCTTGAGTTCTTTTTATTACGAGCGGATGATTGCCAACGCTCCTTCTGACTTCACCAAGATGGTGAACATGGGGATGCGTCTAGAAGAGGGAGTCAGGGAAGGGCCCCTGACCAGAGAAGAAGGCTCTTCTGCCAAACGTTATGGGGCGTTTGCAAAGAAGAAAGATGGCGAGGCACATGTTGTGACCTCCCATGTTAAATCTAGAAGACCCTCAGTGAGGAGGAAGACCATGCATCCTTCCGGTAACCAGCACCAGGTGGATCACATAGCACCTATTTTTAGAGATAATCAACAGTATCAACATCACAACAATAATCAGCAACAATCACATCCGCAATATAAACAACAACAGCACCGTCTGCAACAGCAGGCCTACCAGCCTCGAAATAGTAATCAAGCCAGTACAAGCTACGAGAGGAAGAAGGTCACCTTTGATCCTATTCCCATGACATATGCAGAATTATATCCCTCTTTGATAGAGAGGAAGTTGATTACTCCACGAGACCCATCGGATATACCTACCAACCCTTAGTGGTGGTATAAGCATGAATTACACTGTATTTATCATTCCGGTGCTCCCGGACATGACATGGAAAACTGCTACCCATTGAAGACCAAGGTTCAAGACCTTGTGAGATGTTGTATTCTATGTTTCGAGGATATTGGTCCTAATGTAAAGAAGAACCCATTGCCCGAACATGGGAAATCTGTCAACATGGTCCAGGGCTGCCCTGGTAAATACAAAGTCAAATATGTCATCCATATTCGACAATCTCTGGTCGAGATGCATAGATTGTTGTGTGAATACAGTTACTACGAGCACGACCACGATAGATGCCGAGTTTGTTCTTTTAACCAATGAGGATGTCGCCAAGTGCGCAAAGATGTTCAATAAATGTTGGATGAAGGAGTCATTGAGATACTTCAAAACAGAAATGTTGACGAAGATGCTGATGAAGTAAATGTAATTTCTCCGGTATTTCGGATCCCTGAGCCTGTTATCATCAAGTATGATGGTAGCAAGCAAAAGGTTTCTCCTGCTTTGACCATTAAACCAGCTGGCCCTGTGCCATATTCTTCTGAGAAGGCGGTCCCCTATTGCTATAATGTTGTAGCGTTAGAGAATGGGAAAGAGGTGCCCCTGCCCTTTACATCTGTTGTTAATATTGCCGACGTCAGCGACCTAACCCGTAGCGGTCGTGTTTTCTCGGCTCCGCCGAAACCTCAAGCTGATGTTCGAAGGAATGATACTGCTGATTATGCTGAACGCCCGGTTGGAAATACTGTGAATGCTCTGAATCCGGCACTTGTGGCCAAACCTACCTCTACGTTGAGAGCTCCTGTCTCTGTTGGCCCGAATGGAAATACAAAAGAAGACTGCGATGAGATGCTGAGGCTGTTAGGGACCAATTAGTACTACTTTTTATATCATTTTATTGGTCCCTTTTACCAAGTTTTGATGTAATTACACACTTTTATTCTTATTAATTTGTATAAATGCAATTATGTTTAATTTATTTTGTTTTGAATAGTTATTTCACATTTTTGTTAGTTTTGTAGAATTTTTGGACAAGAGAGCTTCGGAATGCATAATCATAATTTGGAAGAAGTGTCGAATGCAATTTGGAGGCCTATTCTTGAAGATTAACACTTGGAAGAACAAATTCATGAAGCTGAGGTAGCTTCAGTTCGCCCAGCGAACTGAATGGAAAGCTTCAGTTCGCGCCGCGAACAAAGTTCGCCCAGCGAACCCTGCGAATCCAGCAAGCTGTTTTGGCCAAGTGTGCTGTTTCCAATGCCAGCTGGTTTTTGCCATTTTGGTGTCTGTCTTGGAATAGCTTTTCTGCTTTGGGTGAAAATGATCAATTAAGGAAATTTCAACTCTTTTAGGATAGGAGAACACATTATTCTAGGATATTCATTATTATTCACACATTGATACATTGAGATATTTTTGTAAGAGAGAAAATAGAGTTTTCTTCCATTAACATTCTGCTTCGTAACAATGATGATGAGGAGCTAAACTCCATTTTGTCAAGATTGGAAGTAGTAGCTATTCTCATTTGTTTATGTATTCCATTTGATTTATATATATGAAAAAGATTGTTGATGTATTGAATACTGTTTTTGCCCTAAGTTGAAAACCATATTTGAGTAGTTGTTGAAAGAGATTATTTGAGTCTTGACATAAAACAGATTTTCAAGTAGTGAATAAGTTGTAGAGATAGATTTATTCATTACTCTTCTTTGGTATTAAACATTAAAGATTGCTATATTGATAGTTAGGTGGAGAGATCGTCTAAGGATCAATATAGTGATTATCACAATATCATTTAGACATAAATGACTTTGAGAGGATACTTGAACATCATCAATAATCTTAAATCTATATAGTTATCATAAGGAATCATAAGCATTTGAAATAGTGAACTCCAATCTTGCCAAGCTTTTACATTTGATTAAAACCATTTTACTGTTTTTAGTGACATTTACTCACAAGATAATTTTCCAACCAAAACAACTTTGTTACTTTCTAAACTTATAACAAATCGGATTATAGAACGGCGGTAATATCAACCAATCTCTGTGGATACGATATAAAAATATTTGCCGAAGATATACTATTCAACAAATTGGCGCCGTTGCCGGGGATTGGTGTTCGATATTACAAGCATTGCAATAATTCATTGTTTTAAGTTTTGTTACTTGTATTACTATCCCTCTTTTGTTTCACTTGGTGTGTTAGTTTTGTAGATTCTAGTGCATGCGAGGAAAAGCTACCGCGGAGCAATTTCAATTCGATCCCAAAATTGAAAGAACACTTCAGAAGCTCAATAGCAAAACACGAAGAAGAAGGAAACTAGCCGAAGAGAGGAACCGGAGAGAAGAAGCATCTACTTCCGCCCTTGTTCAAATCGAAGAAGTGGTTGTAGAGGCTTGTGAAGGAAACATGGCGGATGACAATCGTACCGAAATATCCACTAATAGTCCAAGAAGAAATGCTCAATTTTCCCGTGGAGGAAGAAATACGGAGATGAAGACCGGAATCCTCCAACTTCTCTATGCAAATCCATTCACCGGAATGGACCATGAAGATCCGTATACCCATCTCATCAAATTCTATGAGATTGCGGGTTCTACGGGAATAGACGAAGCGGGTGAAGAAACATTATTCAAGAGGATGTTCCCACACTCCTTAGTGGGAAAGGCAAAAGAGTGGTACCTTGATCAAGCAGCAAGAGTGATGACGGATTGGAATTTGTTAGAAGAAAAGTTCTTAGAAAGATATTTCCCTCAATCCCGATTCATGGAAGCCAAAACGGCTATTGCGGTATTCACTCAAGGAAGCAACGAGTCTTTAAATGAGGCTTGGGAAAGATTCAAGTCAATGTTGAGAAAATGCAAGGGTCATGGTTTTGATGAGCTCACTCAAATCCATATTTTTTTAAATGGGCTCCAATCAACTCACAGAACACTTTTGGATGCTACCGCGGGTGGCTCTCTTATGTCAAAGAATGCTGAAGAAGCTAAAGTCATTATTGATCGGATGGCACTTAATGATCGTTAAAGTCAACATGACCGTAGCCCTTCACAACGGAAACCCGGAGTTCTTGAGTTAAATACCAATGATGCCATTCTTGCTCAAAACAAGTTACTCTCTCAACAGGTGAAGTTGCTTACTCAACAAATGGCCAAGCTTCCACAGCAAATGAAGGAAATTCAAGGGTCTCAAGTTCGACATCAAGTAGCATGTTGCGAATTATGTCAAGGAGATCATCCTACTGGTTTTTGCCCTCCACTAGAAGAAGTAAGCTATGTGAACAATCAAAATCAAGGCTATCAAAGGAACAATCAAGGTTATCAACCATCAAGCTTCAACAACCAAAATTTTCAGCAGCAAAGTCCTTATCAACACCCAAATTCTCAAGGATAACAATCGCAAGGAGGAAATTCAAAGCTAGAAGACACTCTCCAACAATTCATGCAAGCCTCCATGGCAAATCAGAAGAGCAACGAGGCAGCAATCAAGAATTTGGAAAATCAAATAGGTCAACTTGCGAAACAACTGTCGGAACAAACTGCAGGATCTTCTTTCTCCGCTAACACTCAAACTAATCCAAAGGAGCATTGTAAAGCAATTTTTACTAGAAGCGGTAGAGAGTTGACAAGTAAAAAAGTGAGGAAATTACAGTTGAAAATGATATGGATGTTGTGCTGGAAAATGAGGATGTGGCTTATGGGAAGGAGAAAGTGGCAGAAACTGCTTAGTTCGCGCTGCGATCTTCCTTCGCGCCGCGAAAACAGCAGAATCAGCAATTGATGGAAGAATAGCAGTGTGAAGCGGAAATGAAGAAGGAAATTAAACCAAGAAAAAAAGAAAACAAGAGACAAAGGAGTGAATGTCATTCCAGTTCAACATCTACCCTATCCGTACGCACCATCAAAGAAGGATAATGCTAGACACTATGCACGGTTTATGGACATATTCAAACAACTTCAAATCAATATTCCATTTGCCGATGCATTAAAGCAAATGCCGCGGTATGCAAAGTTCATGAAGGATATTCTCACAAAGAAAAGAAGACATGTGGAAGACGAGACAATCTTGCTCGATGCACGTTGTAGTGCCATCATTCAAAAGACTCTCCCAAGAAAGGAATCCGATCCGGGCCGAGTCTTTCTACCGGTAACCATTGGAGACACCTACATGGGTAATGGCTTGATTGACTTGGGATCTAGCATCAATTTAATTCCCCTATCCATTGTTAAAAGATTGGGAAATGTTGAGATCAAATCTACGATGATGACTTTACAACTAGCTGATAAGTCTACTACTGCACCATATGGAGTTGCTCAAGACATGTTAGTGAAGGTGGACAAATTCTTGTTCCCGGTAGATTTTGTGATAGTAGACATGGATGAGGATCATGAGGTTCCTATAATTCTTGGAAGACCATTTATGAAAACGGCCCGAATGATGATTGATATTGATGATGGACTAATGAAAGTGAGGGTGCAAGATGAAGAGGTAGCCTTCAATCTTTTTGAAGCCAAAAAGCATCCTAATGTTAAGCATGACTCCTTCCGAATCGATGCCACCAAGGAGGGACTAGTTGAGATCGCAGACCAGGTTCATCTTTCTAATCCATCAGAGAAATCTCTTATCGGAGTCTACAAAGTTTCGACCAAAAATGAAGGAAAGGAGATGGAAGCAATGTTGCATGAACTAGAATCTCGTGGAGAACTTGTTTATCATGAAGAGACAAACGAAGGCTTGGATATGACAAAGGACGTGGAAGAGCCAAAACTAGAGCCAAATTTGAAGTATTTGTTCCTTGGTGATGACTGTACTAAACCGGTGGTCGTTAGTAATACATTGTCCATAAAAGAGGAGAATCAATTGATGCGAGTGCTGAAAAAGAAGGAAGTTGTCAAGCTAGTAGAGGCCGGGATGATTTGTTCTATCTCCGATGGTGAATGGGTGAGTGTTGTGCGAGTAGTTCCGAAAATGGATGGTATCAGATTTTATCGAAGGTTCATCAAGAACCTCTTAAAGACAACAAAGCCCTTGAGGAAGTTGCTCAACAAAGCTGGATCGTGAAGACCGTTGAACCGTCGAGCTCGAAACGATGTTAAACAAAGCGCTTGTTGGGAGGCAACCCAACGTTGTAAGTCTGAATTTTACATTTTCTCAATTCTGTTTTATTGATTTTCTGCTGTGTTAAATTTTGAAATATTGGGTTCTGTTTTTTGTCGTTCGCCCAGCAAACTGAATGAAAAGCTTCAGTTCGTGCCGCGAACAAAGTTCGCCCAGCGAACGGTGCGTGACAGAACCACTTAAGTTTTGTCCACTGCCAACATTTTTTTGAAATTTCCTTCAGTTCGCCCAGCGAACAGTGTTCGCCCAACGAACTGAATATAAAAAAATAAAAAAAATAAAAAAAAATTCCTTCAGTTCGCCCAGCGAATTGAGCGTGGCAGAACCATTTAAGTTCTGTTTTATGTCATTTTCGTTTCTTTCCTATTTTCACAAACTTAGGAGATTCTTTCAACAACCTCGCTGCTCCACTTCCAAACCTCCAAATTTCAAAACTATTCCTCTTCATTCCCTTCCTAGGAGGATTATGTTGATTATGCTAAGTGGCCTGAGGGCAGACTAGTTTTCTTTTGGGGGGTGCAGGAGGTGGTGCAACCCATGGCGATGAAATGAAGGAAGATTGAGGAGTTTGTTGAATTGTAGGGTTATTTTGAGTTTTTTGTGTATTATTACTGTTTTTGTTGAATTTGGAACTTTGGTTTGTTAGTTGTTTTGATAATTGCATGAATACTTTTTGAAATTTAAGTGTGTTACAATCAAATTGGTTTACCAACATTTTTGTTTAATTGTTCTTACTCTTAAGTTAAGCTTAAAGCAACCAAGAAATGTTCGCAAAGAAAGAAGCATAGGACACTTCGAGTGGTGATGATAAGAATTAGTGTCGGCATTTCAAGGTACACTTTATCGCTTTCTAGACTTAACATGAGTAGGTTGATGGTGTGTGCAAATTCCATGTCATAAATTCATTGAAGTATATGTCATTTTTGAATCAAAATAGGACTTAACCAATTGTGAGGAAGCTTTCCAGTGTGTACTAAAAAGCGGGAAACCGAGCATTATTTCAACTCATTCTTATCATGCTAAATCATGCATCAATCTATTTTTGTGTGAAAATTTTGAAAATGATAGAGGCATTGTTTGTGAGAAAAACCATTTGACCAAAAAGTTTGAATAAACTAACCTTGTGAGGAATAATCCTTAGTTAAACCCCTTTGAGCTTATTTTAGGATTCATTTGATTGATCATTGTAAAATCAATTGAAAATTTTGGAATAAATGAATCCTAATTTCTTTCGTATCAATTGAAACCTCAAACCGAGTTGTTTGCAAAATTTTGCCTTTTGCTTATGTCTAAGTAGGAAGCATTATTGAATAAATTTGGTTTTGGAATCTAAAGTTGGGGAGAGTAAAGTGAAAAGTTTATTAGAAACTTGGAAAAGTGAGTTTTTATGAAAGGGTAAAAATATGAAAAGAAACAAGAAAAAGAAATCACCCTTGAAACCATAGAGCAAAGAAAAAAGAAAAGAAAGAAAAAAGCAAAGAAAATGCTCATGGTTGTGTGGATTTGAAAAGAAAAAAAAAAGAAAAAGATAGGGATCAAAGAAAGAGAAATCATGTAGAGTTGAATGTTTGGGATTGCTCCCTTAGGATAGGCAACTTTGTTGAGTTCTCTTAATCATATCCTTTCTTGTAACCTAAGCCACATTACAACCTTTGCAAGACCTCTTGGTTCTCATTTTTCACATGATTTGGTATTTGTTGTGATAACCGCATGATTTGAGTTGTTGTTGATTTAATTGCTTGGATGAGTGAAAGTAACCCTTCATGTTATTCATCATTATTATGATGTGTGTGTAAGTTTGATTCAATTTTGACATATATGGCTTTGAATTCCTTAGAATGATTTTTGCACTCAACCATTTCTCTTATTCATGTTTTGTCGTGAATTGAGATAGGTGGATTGAGAAAGTGCCAAACACTTTTGAACCATTTGAATGTCCTTGGTTAATCCTTGTTTCAATCTTTTGTGTCATTGCTTTGGTTGTGTTGGTGGAAACTTTTGTTTAGGGACAAACAAAATGCTAAGTTGGGGAGAGTTGTTAGGGACCAATTAGTACTACTTTTTATATCATTTTATTGGTCCCTTTTACCAAGTTTTGATGTAATTACACACTTTTATTCTTATTAATTTGTATAAATGCAATTACGTTTAATTTATTTTGTTTTGAATAGTTATTTCACATTTTTGTTAGTTTTGTAGAATTTTTGGACAAGAGAGCTTCGGAATGCATAATCATAATTTGGAAGAAGTATCGAATGCAATTTGGAGGCCTATTCTTGAAGATTAACACTTGGAAGAACAAATTCATGAAGCTGAGGTAGCTTCAGTTTGCCCAGCGAACTGAATAGAAAGCTTCAGTTCGCGCCGCGAACAAAGTTCGCCCAGCGAACCCTGCGAATCCAGCAAGCTGTTTTAGCCAAGTGTGCTGTTTCCAATGCCAGCTGGTTTTTGCCATTTTGGTGTCTGTCTTGGAATAGCTTTTCTGCTTTGGATGAAAATGATCAATTAAGGAAATGTTAACTCTTTTAGGATAGGAGAACACATTATTCTAGGATATTCATTATTATTCACACATTGATACATTGAGATATTTTTGTAAGAGACAAAACAGAGTTTTCTTCCATTAACATTCTGCTTTGTAACAATGATGATGAGGAGCTAAACTCCATTTTGTCAAGATTGGAGGTAGTAGCTATTCTCATTTGTTTATGTATTCCATTTGATTTATATATATGAAAAAGATTGTTGATGTATTGAATATTGTTTTTGCCCTAAGTTGAAAACCAGATTTGAGTAGTTGTTGAAAGAGATTATTTGAGTCTTGACATAAAACAGATTTTCAAGTAGTGAATAAGTTGTAGAGATAGATTTATTCATTACTCTTCTTTGGTATTAAACATTAAAGATTGCTATATTGATAGTTAGGTGGAGAGATCGTCTAAGGATCAATATAGTGATTATCACAATATCATTTAGACATAAATGACTTTGAGAGGATACTTGAACATCATCAATAATCTTAAATCTATATAGTTATCATAAGGAATCATAAGCATTTGAAATAGTGAACTCCAATCTTGCCAAGCTTTTACATTTGATTAAAACCATTTTACTGTTTTTAGTGACATTTACTCACAAGATAATTTTCCAACCAAAACAACTTTGTTACTTTCTAAACTTATAACAAATCGGATTATAGAACGGCGGTAATATCAACCAATCTCTGTGGATACGATATAAAAATATTTGCTGAAGATATACTATTCAACAGAGGCTCATCAAGAGAAGTGAGTACAACGTGGTAGATCAGCTTCTATAGATGCCATCCAAAATCCATGTATTATCCTTGCTGATGAATTCAGAACCATACCGAGAAGCTCTGCATAAGGTGTTGGATGTGGCGTATGTGGATCATGACGTCACAATTGAACAATTCGACAGTATTGTTGCAAACATCACCGCTTGTAACAATTTAAACTTATGTGATGCTGATCTCCCCGAGGAGGGAAGAGACCACAACTTGGCATTACACGTCTCCATGAGTTGCAAAGATGATGCCATGTCCAATGTGCTGGTGGACACTAGGTCATCATTGAATGTGTTGCCAAAATCCACTCTTGCAAAATTGTCATATCAAGGGCCTCCCATGAGGCAAAGTGGAGTGGTGGTGAAAGCTTTCGATGGGTCCCGTAAAACTGTGATTGGAGAGGTTGATCTCCCCGTCAAAATCACTCTTGCAAAATTGTCATATCAAGGGCCTCCCATGAGGCAAAGTGGAGTGGTGGTGAAAGCTTTCGATGGGTCCCGTAAAACTGTGATTGGAGAGGTTGATCTCCCCGTCAAAATTGGACCAAGTGATTTCTTGATTACCTTCCAGGTCATGGACATTCACCCATCGTATAGCTGCCTATTGGGCAGACCATGGATTCACGAGGTAGGGGCCGTGACATCCACCCTACACCAGAAACTGAAGTTTGTGAAGAACAAGAAGCTAGTGGTGGTAGGGGGAGAAAAGGCTCTCCTGGTTAGCCATTTGTCTTCCTTCTCTTATATAGATGCTGACGATGAAGTTGGAACTCCGTTCCAAGTTTTATCTATGGCTGAGCCTATTAAGAAGGGAACTTCTTCATTTGCATCCTACAAAGATGCAAAGTTGGCCATTGAGCATGGTGCAACTGCTGGATTGGGGCAAATGATTAAGCTGGAAGACAACAAATCCCGGGCTGGCATAAGGTATTCTTCCAGTGTCTTCAACAAGCAAGGGTTGTTCAGGAGTGGTGGATTCATCCACACCAGTCAAGATGAGGAAGTTGCTGCCATTTTGGAAGAGGATGAAGAGGATTCTGGCAACTTCGTCATCCCTGGAGGGGTCTGCAATAATTGGGTCGCTGTTGATGTCCCAACAGTTATCCATAAGTCAAAATAATGTTCATTGTGTTTGAAAACCCTTCTCCCATGCCAAAAGGAGAAGTGATGACATTGTTGGCGCATAAATACAATGATATTTTCATTCAATAAATTCATGTTAAATGTTTGTTTTTCCAATTATTTTCCCTTTTCGCTTTTGCATGAAATTGGTGATCACATAAAACCTTAAAAATAAGAATAAAATCAATCTTTTCATCTGCATAATGATTTGCTTTGTTTGAATTCTAAAATCTCTTTATATCCAAAATCATTATGCAGGTTGATCAAACCCATTGAACATAATGATCCAACACCATCTCCCAACTTTGAATTCCCTGTATTTGAGGCAGAAGAAGATGATGTTGAAGAGATTCCTGACGAGATTACCCGTCTACTTGAGCATGAAGAAAAGATCATTCAGCCGCATCTTGAGAATCTGGAAATAGTCAACTTAGGGTCTGAAGATTTTGTTAGAGAAGTAAAGATTAGGGCCCTCTTGGAAGAATCTGTTAAGAAGGGATTGATTGAGTTTCTACGAGAATATGTCGACGTCTTTGCCTGGTCGTATGAAGACATGTCTGGTCTGGATACTGATATCGTGCAACATTTCCTGCCTTTGAAGCCTGAGTGCGTGCCTGTGAAGCAGAAGCTCAGAAGAACTCATCCCGATATGGAAGTGAAGATCAAAGAGGAAGTTCAGAAGCAAATTGATGCGGGGTTTCTGGTGACTTCTACATATCCTCAATGGATGGCCAATATTGTGCCTGTGCCTAAGAAAGATGGAAAAGACCGAATGTGTGTGGACTATAGAGACTTGAATAAAGCTAGTCCAAAAGATGATTTCCCTCTACCACATATTGATATGTTGGTAGATAATACAACTAAATTCAATGTCTTCTCGTTTATGGACGGATTTTCCGGATATAATCAGATTAAGATGGCACCCGAGGGTATGGAGAAGACAACATTCATCACAACTTGGGGAACATTCTGTTATCGAGTGATGCCCTTCGGTTTGAAGAACGCCAGAGCCACGTATCAACGAGCTATGACTACCTTGTTTCACGATATGATGCACAAGGAGATCGAGGTATATGTTGATGATATAATTGCAAAGTCAAGAACGGAAGTTGAACATGTAGAGCACTTGTTGAAGCTTTTTCAGCGTTTGAGGAAGTATAAGCTTCGTCTGAACCCTAACAAGTGTACATTTGGAGTCCGTTCCGGCAAGTTATTGGGTTTCATTGTCAGCGAAAGAGGTATTGAGGTTGACCCTACAAAGGTCAAAGAAATACAAGAGATGCTTGCGCCCAAAACTGAGAAGCAAGTTAGAGGTTTTCTTGGCCGCTTGAATTATATTTCCAGATTTATATCCCACATGACTGCCACATGTGTGCCGATATTCAAGCTCCTCTGGAAAGATCAGTCTCATGATTGGACCGAGGATTGCCAAAAGGCCTTTGACAGTATTAAAGAGTATTTGTCTGAGCCTCCGATTCTGTCTCCGCCTGTGGAAGGGAGATCGTTGATTATGTATCTAACAGTTCTTGAAGACTCAATGGGTTGTGTTCTTGGTCAGCAAGATGAGTCGGGGAAGAAAAAGTATGTTATTTACTACCTGAGTAAGAAGTTCACTGATTGTGAGTCTCGATACTCGATGCTTGAGAAAACATGTTGTGCTTTGGCTTGGGCAAATAAGCGCTTACGCCAGTATATGTTGAATCATACGACTTGGTTGATATCCAAAATGGATCCAATCAAGTATATCTTTGAGAAGCCTGCTTTAACTGGGAGGATTGCCCGTTGACAGATGTTGTTGTCTGAGTATGATATTGAGTATCGAGCTTAGAAGGCGATTAAAGGTAGTATCTTGGCTGATCACTTGGCACATCAACCAATTGAGGATTATCAGTCAGTTCAGCATGACTTCCCAATTGAGGAGATTCTGTATTTGAAAATGAAAGATTGCGATGAGCCTACGCTCGATGAAAGGCCAGAACCTGGTTCCAGGTGGAGCATGGTGTTTGATGGCACTGTAAATCAGTATGGAAATGGTATTGGGGCAGTAATTATTACTCCTCAGGGCACACGTTTTCCTTTTACAGCAAGGCTAACTTTCAAATGCACGAATAATATGGCTGAGTATGAGGCATGTATTATGGGATTGGAAGAATGCATTGATCTTAGGATCAAACATCTTGATGTTTATGGTGATTCGGCCCTCATTGTTAATCAGATTAAGGGTGAATGGGAGACGAATCAGCCTGGCCTCATCCCATATAGAGATTATGCAAGGAGGATTTCAACATTCTTTACTGAGGTTGACTTCCATCATATTCCTCGAGATGAGAATCGGATGGCAGACGCTCTTGCTACACTTGCTTCGATGATTGTGGTTAGACTTTGGAATGAAGTTCCCAATATCACTGTGATGCGCTTGTGTAAGACCCCAATTTTGGCCCTAAGATCCCTCATGGCCCATATCATATCATATCATGGCCTCAAGGATCATTGCATGCCCTAGCTTCCCTCCTAGTGGGTGGTTTGCCTTGTGAGTGTGGTTCTTGATCACCAAGCATACTTTGCATTTGTATATCTTTGCTTTTCACATGTTTACTAACCAAAAAGTACAAAAATATTGTCATCTAACCATGTTACTTGCAGCTGAAGCAATCATCAGCCAATTAGGTCAAAATCAGTCAAAGTCAGTCATGGCAGTGGATGGTGGCCATTCTTGTAGAATTTGGGCACCATGATCAATCATCAAGAGTTCATATATGTTGTGTTATCATTTGGAATCAAAATCTCAAGGAATTAGGGTTTGGAATTCACCAGAACATGCTTCAATCATGCAAAACCCTAGAAAAGTCAAACTTGGTCAACTGTGGACTTAATCAGTGATTTGATGATGGGATTTGGTCTGAGAGGTCTCATTCATGTCCACATAAGCCTCATATATCATGTCAAACACCATCATGGAAGAATTTGAAGTCAAACAAAAAATTTCCCAAAATAGAAACTTGACCTGTAATTTTCACCTGCCAAAAATGGAAACTTCTTGATCTTAAACTTACATCATGATACAAGCTTCAAATGAATTTTTGCCCAACATGAAAGTTGAAGATCTTGTTCTCCAATTTCCAAAAAGTCCAAGAACACTCAATTCCCATGTATGGTTGGCAAGTTATGATCAATTCAATCTCAAAAATTTTTGAACTTCAAAGGGCCATATCTCTCAAACCATTTGGCCAAATTTGGTGGGGTTTTTTCCTGCAAGTCATATTTGATCCCCTCTTTCCAAAAATGTCATTATCATGCATCAAAACATCACCATTCAAAATGGCCTTTTTGGACTTGCTTGAATTAATTTCAAGTGTGGTGCAAAAATGAGTTTCAAAATTAACCACTTCTAACACATTTTGCCAATTGAAAACATTCAGAAAATGCATTTTGGATTGGAACAAGGCCCATTTTCGCAGCCAGCTCATGCACATGCACCATTTGAGTGGAATTGCACAATTAGTCAAAACACCTTCATTTGCAAAGTTCTGTTTTACCACCTTGATTAATTATGATTAGCTCCACTAATTACAACATATATACATCACAATTCACTCTGCAGAACCCTAGCTAGCAGCCTCAGATACAAAAGAGAAAAACCATTTTCCTCTCAATTTTGGATTTTGGCATTTTGAACTTTTCTGAAAAAATTGCAAAGAACCACGAGCTAGCTTTCATTGCTTCATCATCCATCATCATTTTGAAGCTGTTGCAAGCCCTGAATCCCAACTGGAAGCTCATTTCGAGTTCTGTTTTCTTCAAGCTACAACAATGGCAAATTTCGATTCAAGCTGGATTTGAGTTTGTTGAGCTAAACTTCTTCAACCATTCATCAATACCAACCACAAGCTTCAACTGTTTCGAGCCAAACCATCTAAATCAACACTGTTTCACCATTTGCTTCAAAATCAAGTAAGGTTTCGAATCCATCCTTTTCCAAAATCATGTTATGTAATGTATAGATCTCATTCCCCTGTTCATTATGAGCTTTGAATGGTTTAAAATGGTCAAGTATTTAACAAGTTATGTTGTTTTAAAGTTTCACATGTGAATGATGTTTTGCTTAGTTCTTCCATTGCTAGCTCGATTTCATGATTTTTGATGTTAGGATGTTGATAAGGGTTGTTTAATGTTTCGATTGCTGTACTTGTTACTCATTTCTGGGCACATTTTTTTTGCACGACTTTGGGGACGATGAAGATGGTGATACTGTTCACAAACCCTAAAAATCCATTTTCCAGATTTTGTTTTTTACGTATGCTGCATGAATTTGTCCTGTTTGATTGGCATGAACCAATGCCTCGCTGCCACGCCTCTAAACGCAACGCCGCGTTTTGTTAAGTGACACCATTATTTACAAAAATGCCATCGGTCCCAATTATGTTAATTAAATCATTTATTTAGTTCAATGTTTATTTCATTTTGGTTCAACAACTTACAAAAATCATAACTCATCCATTTTAATTCCAAATTTCATGAAAATTTTTACATTGTGCTCTGCTTGATCTCTAGTATTTTATCATGATTTTTGCTGATTTTTTGGATGAGTAGATTTTTAATGGTATTAGGGTTTTGCTCATGTATCAATATTTTGTACCTTTTACCAATTCAATTGTGAAATGATGATGATATATCCAATGGCCCTGAATCTTTTTGTGCATAAACTAGACTCATCCATGGTGATTTTGGTATAGAGTTTGTGAATTTATCTTATCTGGTCATTGAGTTATGAATTTTTGAAGTAGGGTGTGACAATTTGTGTCACACCATTGATGTGCAACTTCATGATTTTTGATAACATGCTTCTTGACCTCAAATTGATGTGAATTTTGCATGAACCTACTCTTGGATGTCTAGTTTACATGTGAATTTTCTTGGAATTATTTGTGACATTTCCTAATTGTTTGAGATTTTCTCCCCTGTTTGACCAAAATGTTGACTTTTGTGATACATGTTGCCATTTCATTTGTGAAATTCTCATACTTTATTGGATGAATTTGAAATTTGACATGTGATTACTAGACATCTTAAGCTTTGCCATGGTGTTGATCCCATTCATTTCTTATATGTTATCACTGAGTTATGAATTTTTGAAGTTGATGCATGTTTGGTTGACTTCTTTGAGCATGTTTGAGATTGTTTTGACTTTCTGATTTTCATTGACCATCTTCCCATGATCCAATTGTGCTGAAATTTTATATGCATGACATGCTATGGATTAGGATTGATCATGATTTATTTGATGATTTTTGGAATTGTTTATGATTGGTTTTGAGTTAAGTCTTGCTGTTGACTTCTTTGAGCATGTTTGAGATTGTTTTGACTTTCTGATTTTCATTGACCATCTTCCCATGATCCAATTGTGCTGAAATTTTATATGCATGTCATGTTATGGATTGTGATTGATCATGATTTATTTGATGATTTTTGGAAATGTTTATGGTTGGTTTTGAGTTAAGTCTTGCTGTTGACTTCTATGAGCTTTCATTTGCCATGCTTTGACTTCTTTTGCTTATGAAATGATGATGATGCATGATATGAACATGAAACCAATTGAGCTTGCTTCTTGAATGTTTGAATTTGATTTTGATTGAATATCATTTGCTGTTGTGACTTTCTCATTCTCTTTTGACCCTAGGCTTGTCCTAGTGGTCCTCTTGCTTATGATTGAGTTCATGTTTTCAGGATAAGAAGCAATTGCCTCAAAGAAATCATACAAATTTGATTGAGCTTGATTGTTTATCATGAGCTAATCTCTTTGTTTTGTAGGTGGCTTGACTCATATGACTTGAGTCTTGTGCTTTGCACATTTGTCTATTTGATTGTTGACTTCTGTCTCCTTTTGCTTTGACTTTTGAACTGTGTACTGATTCTGTTTGACTATTTCAGGTACCTTTAGTTGCTTAGTTCTTTGAACTTGCTTTGCTTTGCTATTTAGCAAATTTACATTGAGGTATAATCCCTTATTCTTCATGTAGTCTGGAAGACCTGGCCTGTTACTTGGCCAGGCAACTGTCTGAAGTCCTCCTTAAGAGGCAATGCTTGTGTGTGTTTATATTTGTCCCAAGCAGGAAAAGTCCTTCAAATAAGGCAATTGGTAGATCAAAGAGATAAGCAACCTATCTCCTACTATTCTGTGAGTCTTCTCCTTGCTCCCATTACATGGTTGTAGCATTGAGATCCAAACCCAAGATCTATAGAGTCTAATATGTGGAGAGAGTTCCTACTTTCTGAACTCCCACACCTTCTGATATTCAAATGCTCTCCCTGACCGGGGATAAGAGCAATGAGGCACACCCCTCATATCCTTTCATCTGCTTCACCTTAGCCCCTCAATGGCAAGGTTAAGAGCACCAGTGACCCTATTCCAGTTGGCTTCAATGCCCAGCCCTTTTGTATGAGCCTCCTTGTTTGGTTATAGCGTGTGCTGAATGCTTTCATTGATTGATTGCTTGCTTCATATACACATGTTTGCTTGCATGCTTTGTGCACTCATCATCATTAATTGCTCATTAATGCATGATCATCTCATTTGTCTTTGTGACATTATCATTGTTGTTTACCCATTGAGGACAGTTGTAAGACCATCCTTTGGCCATTGTTCCTATGATATGGAAGTGAGTATAAGACCATTTCATTGGCCACTCATCTTATCTTTGCTATGTTGCTTTGTTTGATTGTATGTGAGGATGCAATTATAAGTCCCTGTAAGTTGGCATTTGCTTTCCTATGATCATATGTTGCTTTGTTTGTTTGTATGTGAGGATGCAATTATAAGTCCCTGTAAGTTGGCATTTGCTTTCCCATGATCACATGTTGCTTGGTTTGTTTGTATGTGAGGATGCAATTGTAAGCCCGTGTAATTTGGCATTTGTATTCCTAGGACCATACTGTGGAGGTTAGAGTAAGCCCAGATAGATTGGCATCTGACATCCATGTTTTGTTTTTGTTTGCTTATGTGAGGATACAATTGTAAGTCCGTGTAATTTGGCATTTGTTTTCCTATGATCATATGTTGGAGGTTAGAGTAAGCCCAGATAGATTGGCATCTGACATCCAAATGTTGTCTTTGTTGTTGGAGATTGGTATAAGCCCAGTAATTGGCATCCGGTATCCACTTTTGTTGTCTTTGTTTGAGGAGATTAGTGTAAGTCCATAGAGTGGCCTCTGATATCCAGTTTTGTTTTAGGAGACTGGTGTAAATCCATATATTGGTATCCGGTATCCGCTTTTTTTGTTTGTGAGATTGGAGTAAGACCATTGAGTGGCATCCGGTATCATTTGTTTGTTTATGTTATTATTGCTTATTGCCCATTCCAAAGGACACACTTGAATCATCTTCTATATGATCTCAAGAGGTGAACTTTCTAAGAAGTTTTACAATCCATTTTCATCCATTCATCCTCATTATGTCCTAAACCTTTTCACACTTTACTTTCAAACTTGAGATAGATATTGTGCAAACATTTTCATGCTTTTCAAATTAAAAACCTGGACCCAAGTCCTTGACTTTTTTCAAACTTCATTTCATAATACTTCTTTCAAATCAATCTTAATCATACTTTGACTCCATTTTCATAATCACAATCAATTAACTTCACCCATTCAATTGTTTTGGCTTTGTCCATTGTTAATCTTTTCATGCATTAGCCATAGGTTTCAATTATCATTGTGGTTGATGTAAACCTCACCCTATCCTTAGTGAGTCGACTATAAGACTTTCGTACTGAAAACAGGGTTAACCCCTCTAGTACGTCGAAGCTATCCTCGCATGGTGGATGTTGGTCTTGGTCGAGTTTTCTCCCATTGATAATGAAGAGCCTCAGTGCTATTGTTTAAAATTGAATCCACCAACTTTTGGAAAGTTTTTAGCCGAACTACGGCGTTTTGATCCTTACCTTTGATGGAAGGTACGTAGGCAACGGGTTCATCCGTTCGAACACAAAAATAACAAAAATTGTACATTCTTTTCTCACCATCCCAATCATGTTTGCACAATACTTATGTCATAACAAATAACAATTTTTATACAACAAGTGTGAAAAGGGCTCCCTAGGAGTACCTAGGACGTGATGGGTGCCTAACACCTTCCCATTGCGTAATTTACCCCTTACCCAGACTCTCTGATCTTTTTATTAGTTTTCTACGTGTAAAACTTCTTAGGCTTTTGTTCGCTTTTTAGCCAGTCCTTTGGATAAATAAAAGTGCGGTGGCGACTCGAAATTTCATTGTATGCTTTGCTTATGATTTAATCGATAAATCATATAGCGACGAATACACCGCTACAGCTTGGACAGACCAGCTCATGTATTTGCAGTAGAAGAGGTGCCAGATGATAAGCCATGGTATTATGATATCAAGTGTTTTCTTCAAAACCAGATTTACCCGCCTGGAGCATCTGTGAAAGATAGAAAGACTTTGAGGAGATTGTCAGGCAGTTTCTACCTCAATGGCGATGTGATTTATAAGAGAAACTTTGACATGGTTCTGCTCTGATGCGTGGATAGACACGAAGAAGATCTGTTAATGACTGAGGTCCATGAGGGTTCATTTGGTACTCATTCCAATGGACATGCCATGGCTAGAAAGATGTTGAGAGTAGGCTACTATTGGCTGACAATGGAGTCTGATTGTTGCAAATATGTGAAGAAATGCCATAAGTGTCAGATTTATGCAGATAAGATTCATATTCCCCCGACACTTCTGAATGTGATTTCATCACCATGGCCTTTCTCTATGTGGGGAATTGACATGATTGGCATGATAGAGCCGAAAGCGTTCAACGGTCACAGATTTATTCTCGTAGCAATTGATTACTTCACCAAGTGGGTTGAAGCGGCGTCATATGCGAACGTAACCAGGCAGGTGGTCGTGAAGTTTATCAAGAATCAACTCATATGCCGTTATGGTGTGCCAGATAAGATCATTACTGATAATGGATCTAACTTGAACAACAAGATGATGAAAGAGCTGTGTAGCGAGTTCAAGATTGCACATCATAATTCTTCTCCTTACAGACCCAATATGAATGGGGCTATTGACGCTGCTAATAAGAATATCAAGAAAATTGTCCAGAAGATGGTTGTTACGTACAAAGATTGGCATGAGATGCTGCCATTTGCTTTGCATGGTTATCGTACATTTGTCCGTACTTCAACAGGGGCAACCCCTTTCTCTCTTGTTTATGGCATGGAGGTTATGCTCCCAGTAGAGGTGGAGATCCCATCAATGAGAGTCTTGATGGAAGCCAAGTTGACTGATGCTGAATGGGTTCAGAGTCGTTATGACCAATTGAATTTGATTGAAAAGAAGAGATTGACTGCTATGTTCCATGGTCAGTTATATCAGCAAAGGATGAAGAAAGCCTTTGATAAGAAGGTCAAGCCTCGTGTGTTCCGAGAAGGTGACCTTGTGCTCAAGAAAGTCTTGTCTTTCGCGCCCGATTCCAGGGGCAAGTGGACTCCAAACTATGAAGGTCCTTATGTTGTTAAGAGAGCCTTTTCAGGAGGTGCTTTGATACTTACAACTATGGATGAGGAGGATTTCACTCGTCCTGTGAATTCAGATGCAGTTAAGAAATACTTTGCCTAAAAATAAAAACAGAATAGCTCGCTAAGTTGAAAACCCGAAAGGGCGGCTTAAGCAAAAATGAGCGTCTCGGTGGAGTGAAAACCCGAAAGGGCGATCCAGGCAAAAGTTAGAGACATGAAAAAAATGAATACATATCCCGCTAGATTGAGTACCTCACCCTGGGGCAATCTAGGCAAAAATTAGGGATTTGGCAAGTAACTGCATCCTGACAAGACTTTGTTCTACAAACTGTCATCTGTCAGAGAGTATCGCTCAGTCATCGTCAACTGAAGCTTCAAATACATCGGATTCAGAGTTGGTGGAGAAACGGTCATTATGTTCAATGTAGCCCTTTTTCCAATATATATCACCAATTTCAAATTTGTAAAAATCTATGGAGTCTCGCCATTTGCAGACTACCATTCCATCAAATAAATTTGAGCCTTTATCCAAATATTTGTACTCTTATTTGTTTCTATTCAACAAATGTTTGCATGTTTTAATTGAGAAATATCATTGTTTTAAACAGATAAATTTTTCATAACTTGTTTTTAAACAAAGTGAACATCCACGATGACAAAAGGATACTTAGGAGGTCTTCAGTGCTCTCTCAAAGATGGTATGATTCCCAACAGGGTAAGACATTTGTTCATATTCCCGGAATGGTTGTATCCCTTTCCCTCAGGGCCTGTTTGTGTTTTCCTCCCGGGAAGAGTGGTTGGTAAAGGTATTCATCCCTCTTTCCTTCAGCAGAGTAGTAATCTTTCCTCCTCAGCAGATGAGATCTCTTTGGTAGTGCAGTATTTGGTGGTGACCTTGGAAGCTTCTGATTGGTGGTTGTTCCCCACAAAGATCCATCCTCCCCTTTGATAATTTCCCCAGTAAAGTGGCTTATACAGCGGATTTATCTGTGCGATGATCTTGTCCCCAGCTAGAATGATTGATGTTCATTCCCCTGCAGAGATCTTTGTTTCCTGGTATCTCTTGCCCCCATCAGATTGGATGTGCTCCAGTGGGCCTGGCTTTCTCTCGAGAGATGTAGTACCGGATGTTTGTTCATCGATTTGGGACCTGTTTGTGTTAAATATGTCTGTTTTGTTAGCATTCATCATACATAAACCACACATATATGCATAAAATTTTAACATTCAGATATTCATGTTGCATTCTTTGCCATGTATCTTTGTTTGATATCTCCTGTTAGATGGTAATATATCTCCCCAAGCAGATGTTTGTGTCTGATCTCCCCACGTAGAGTCAGCCCCATAAGCAGAAAGTGTTTATCTTTCCTTCCATATTCCCCACTGAGTTATGTCCTCATGGATGATGGTTGTTTCTGTTTCCTCTCAACACATATATTGAGATGGAGTTTCCCCTGAGTTATATCTTCATAGGGATGAGTCTTGTTTCATCGTGCCTCTCTAGTTTATTCCTAGATTGGCTTCTCGTGTTTTTTTCCTGCGCTTCCCCGTAGTTTAGATGAATGATTACTCAGTAACCAGTAATTATCCATCTTTTCCCCGACGGAGTCTTTGGTTTTCTACCCTCATACTGGTAGTTGTAAACCCTATTTTTATCCCTTTGCAGAGTTAACCTTTTTGTTCATCCTAACCGATAACGGTTACTCTTCCGTGGTTTTCTACCCTTATACCGGTAGATGTAATCCCCTCCTTGACGGTTATCTTTATCCAATATTTGGTATTGATAGTCCTTCACCCTTTTTGAGTATATCTCCCAGTAACCGGTGATATATCTCCCGGATCATTACCTTTGTCAATGTATCCCCAGCGAGTCATCTTTCATTTGCCTTTTGTCGGCAATGATCGTTTCTCCCTTTGTTTGGTCATCATTGTATACCTAGTATTTGGTATCCCGATGCCCTTTTTCTTTCGGATGATTTATCCTTCATTAACCCCGTAACCGGTTGTGGATAATCTTCCATGCGAGTATATTATCTATGTTATGACGGTAATAGATAATATATCTCATGCGCTCTTTGGTCAAAGTTTGTTGCTCTTCCCCAGTCGAGTAAGATTCGTATCCCCTTTTGTGGAATCGAATGCCCATCCTGTAATCGAGTCTGCTTTTTTAGTCCTTTTGGATGATGAGTGTCTTGGAAATATTCCCCAATTCACGCCTTGGTTGGTCACCTATTATATGCCCAGTAACCGGTATCCCTAGTGTTCCTTCCCTTCTGCTCCCTATTATGACTTTTTGTCCCCTATGGAGTCAGATTTCCTGAGTTGAGATATACCTTTTTAGGTCCTCCTTAGATGTTTTTGGATGTTTGATATCTCTCACCCTTATACCGGTCTTAGATATTCATTCTCCCTGAGCATGTTGTTCTTTCACCCTCATACCGGTGTTTTGATCACATGTCTCCTTGAGCTTATTACCCAATAACCAGTAATACCTCGCCCTAGTGTTTCCCCAGAGGAGTCCTGTTTGGACATTCCTCAGTGGAGTCCCTTAGTGGATTTTCCCTATCTGAGTCCGGATTTTCATCCGAAGTATCCTTTGTAGATAATTTTTGCTGTATTGGCAGATTCCCCAATACATGCATCTTTGAGTCAGCTCGAGTCCTTCCATTGATTTATTTTCATGGAATCCCTCTTGTGTCTCAGCAAGTTCTAAGTCGTGACCTGCTCACGCAATTTATTCCCTTCCTTATCCGCATTAGAGTCCCAGAGTCTCTGTCCCATGGAGTGAATCACTCATATGGATTGTCAGTTCCTCCATATTCTTTTTCTTCTTTATGGACACGTATCCCCACAGAGTATTACCTTTTGCGTACATACATTTGCATCATGAGGTCTCTTAGGGACCAAAATTCGTCTCTTTGTTAGTATTTAAGCCCATTCTACCTCGTCGAGACGAAGATTTTAACCTTCACTTCTCCGGCTAGAATGACCTTAAATAGGGGCATCCGTAATGTAAGAACAAAAATTGTTCTACAACAGATTCCTTGATTTTGATGATAACAAAGGATGAAACCAAAAATGGCACCCTAACGAAAAGTTTCTAAGTGTGCAGGGTTCTAAAGAAAGAAGGAAGAAATCTGATGATGTCATCAGATACAAAACCAGATCAGATACAAACTATCAGATGATCAGAAGCATCTGAAGTGAAAGCAAGTTCAAGAAAGTCTAACTCTGAGTAAAACAACAAGTATCAGATGCATCTGAATAAGAAGTAAGCTCTAGAAGTTCTGACTCTGAACAATACTATCTCTAGATTCCAGAAGTTATCAGCGCTATCTAAAGAAACTATCTGAACTCAACATCAGAAGTAAGATTCCAAGACTCTCCAAAAACACAAATACTCTGAGCATGGAATTGCTAATCATGAAAGAGTAACATTAAAGTCAAGTAAAGATTTGCAAATGGTTTTCCTAATTAAGAAAGAGACGTTAATCTCCAATTTCAATAAAGAAGATACTACTTGTGGTAAGTAGTCATTTCAAGGAGAAAAAGTTATCCTGCAGAAGCTGTTTATGTTATGGCGTAAATTCATCTTATTACTCATCAGTTTCAACTACTACCTCATTGATCTATATAAAGGATTGCAAATCAACATTCAGCAACTACTACACATACAAGGAAAAATCATACTGAAACATCAACACAAGAAAACCCTCTTGCTCTCTAAGATCTTCACGAAGCTTTTGCTTATTACGTGAAAAACTCTTGTTCTTACTATTGTAATATCTGCTTTCTTAGAAGCATTCTAGATTACATAAATCTTTTATCTATTGTTTGTTTATTTCCTCAAGTGACTCTGTGTAGTCTGTATACTTGAGAGGGCTAAGAGATTTTTTATCTTAGACGTTGTTTGTAATCTTTCAAGATTAGTGGATTAAGTCCTTGTTGAAGGCGAAATCACCTTGGCCGGGTGGACTGGAGTAGCTTTGTGTTATAAGCGAACCAGTATAAAATCATTGTGTGGTTTTCATTTTGAAAAGCGCTTATTTTTCCAAACAATTCAAACCCCCCCTTTCTTGTTTTTCTCACCTTCAATTGGTATCAGAGCTCCGGCTCTGTTATTGATTTTCTAATCAAACACTTAACCGTGTAGAGAGATCCAGTACGAGAAAAACAATGGCCCACTCAAATGAAAGAGATTCTTACAATGCTAAGCCTTCTGTTTTTGATGGAGAGAAATTTGATTACTGGAAAGATAGAATCGAAAGTTTCTTTCTGGGTTATGATGCTGACCTCTGGGACATAGTCACAGATGGATATACACCTCCAGTCTTAGAAAATGGAGCTGAAGTTCCCAGAAACAAGATGTCAGAAGATCAGAAACGTATCTTCAAAAATCATCACAAGGCCAGAACAATACTTCTAAATGCTATATCATACAACGAATATGAAAAGATCACCAACAGAGAGACAGCCAAAGATATACTTGACTCTCTGAAGATGACCCATGAAGGAAACTCCCAAGTCAAGGAGACGAAGGCTCTGGCGCTTATCCAGAAATATGAAGCCTTCAAAATGGAAGATGACGAAGCTATAGAGGCTATGTTTTCTAGATTTCAAACTCTTATTGCAGGTCTTAAAGTGCTAGACAAAGGATACACGACTGCAGATCATGTTAAGAAGATAGTCAGAAGTCTGCCAAAGAAATGGAGACCTATGGTTACTGCTCTGAAGCTGTCAAAGGATCTGAACAATATCAGCCTTGAAGAACTTGTTAGTTCTCTCAGAAGCCATGAGATAGAACTAGAGGAGGATGAGCCTCAGAAAAAGAACAAGTCCGTAGCGCTAAAGTCCAGATCTGAAAGACGGAAACCTGACAGAACCAAAGCTCTCCAGGCAGAAACTGAAGATACTGACGATTCTGAACCAGAAGACTCTGATGATGAAGAAGAGTTGTCCCTACTAACCAGAAGAGTCAAGCAACTCTGGAAAAAGAGGAACAACAACTTCAGAAGACCAAGACCCAGAGGGGATCGATCAGAGTCAACTTCAAAAGGTAAAGCTAACAAAGATATTACCTGTTATGAATGTAAAGAAACAGGTCATTACAGAAATGAATGCCCCAAGCTGAAGAAAGACAACTCTAGAAAAGAAAGCTTCAAGAAAAATACCTTCAGAACAAAGAAAGGATTAATGGCCACCTGGGATGATAGTGAATCTGGATCATCAGAATCTGACTCTGATGAACAGGCCAACGTAGCACTTATGGCTACCACATCCAGCAGCTCAGATGAAGAATCTGAAGAGGTATTTTCTGAACTTTCTCGTTCTGATTTAGAATCATGCTTGTCAGAAACTCTAAGCTCATATCAGAAATTAAAACAAAAGTTTAAAAACATCAAAGGCTGTCTTAAAGCAAAATTTGAAGAATGTAGAGAGCTTGAGATAACAATTTTATCACGAGAAGATACAATCAAATCTTTAATGTTAGAAAGAGATGAAGCAAAAACAAAAAGCTCAGAATTAGAAGAAGCAT
The DNA here is from genome assembly GCF_024323335.1 of Lathyrus oleraceus. NCBI lineage: Eukaryota > Viridiplantae > Streptophyta > Magnoliopsida > Fabales > Fabaceae > Lathyrus > Lathyrus oleraceus. Next base: position 118,379,863 of record NC_066579.1, read on the forward strand.
TATCTCAAGCACCACAAACTTCAAATAAAATAATTTATCAATATGAAGAAGCCTTTCAAGAATTTCTGAAAAATGGGATAGATAGGAGTATTATGGCATCCATGATTTATGGAGTAAGTCAGAACAATAAAAGGGGAATTGGGTATGATCCTAAGGAAGATAAAACTTCTACCAGTGACCAACTTAAATCTCCCTTTTCATATCATTACACACACACACAAGAACAAAAATTTAAAAATGCTAGAAAACCCAAAGTTATAAGAAACTCTGGGAAAACTAATCTGAAAGGACCCAAGAGATTCTGGGTACCGAAAGATAAGATTATCTATGTTGCAGATATCCTATGCAGCAAAGTTCAGACACCAGTCATGGTACCTGGACTCTGGATGCTCGCGACACATGACGGGAAGAAAGTCTATGTTCCAAAGTCTGGAACTTAAAGACGCTGGATTTGTAGGCTTCGGAGGAGATCAGAAAGGAAGGATCAGAGGCTCCGGAACTATTGGTAATGGTACTCTTCCCTCTATATCTGATGTTCTTTATGTAGAAGGATTAATGCATAACTTGTTATCCATAAGTCAATTAAGTGATAACGGTTATGATGTAATCTTCAATCAAAAAACATGTAAAGCCATTAATCAGAACGATGGCTCTGTCCTTTTCACAGGCAAGAGGAAAAACAACATTTACAAAATAAATCTTTCTGATTTAAAAGATCAAAATGTTAAATGTCTAATGTCAGTTCACGAAGAGCAATGGGTATGGCATAGACGCTTGGGCCACATTAGCATGAGGAAACTTTCTCAGCTAACTAAACTCGAGTTAGTCAGAGGCCTACCTAAACTGAAGTTTTCTTCAGATGCTCTGTGTGAAGCTTGTCAGAAAGGAAAATTTTCAAAAACATCTTTTAAAAAGAAAAATGTTGTTTCTACCTCTAAGCCTCTGGAACTTCTTCACATTGACTTATTTGGTCCTGTGAAAACAGCATCAGTTAATGGAAAGAAGTATGGACTAGTCATTGTTGATGATTACAGTCGCTGGACATGGGTAAAATTCCTAAAGCACAAGAGTGAGTCTCACTCTGTATTCACCAGTTTCTGTTCCAAAGTGCAAAAAGAATTTGACTCTAAAATTATTAGAGTCAGAAGTGATCATGGTGGAGAATTTGAAAACAAAGATTTTGAAGAATTATTTGATTCTAATGGAATATCCCATGATTTCTCCTGCCCTAGAACTCCACAACAAAATGGAGTTGTAGAGAGGAAGAATAGGACACTCCAAGAGATGGCCAGAACCATGATCAATGAAACTAATGTAGCAAAGCACTTTTAGGCAGAAGCTGTAAATACAGCGTGTTACATTCAGAATAGAATCTCTATAAGACCTATTCTAGAAAAGACTCCCTATGAACTGTGTAAAGGAAGAAAACCAAACATTTCATATTTTCATCCTTTTGGATGTTCTTGCTTTATATTAAATACTAAAGAACATCTGAACAAGTTTGATTCCAAAGCACAGAAAGGTATTATGTTAGGATACTCAGAACGCTCTAAAGGCTACAGAGTATACAACACAGAAACCAAAATTGTGGAAGAATCAATTCATGTCAAATTTGATGATAAGCTTGACCCTGAAAAGTCAAAGCTAGTTGAAAAGTTTGCAGATTTGGAAATCACTCTTGTAGAATCTGATAAAACTCCAGAAGCAACTGTCACTCAGAACTCTGAAGAAATTAAATCTCCAGAAATCCCAAAGAAAGTCAAAAGTCGTATCAATGTATCTGAAGATTTGATTCTGGGAAACAAGGACGAACCTGTCAGAACCAGATCCACCTTCAGGACTTCTGAAGATACTCCTCTGGGACTAGTGTCTCTGATTGAGCCTACGTCTTGTGATGAAGCACTTCAGGATAACGACTGGGTGGCAGCTATGCAAGAAGAATTGGATCAATTCTCAAAGAATGATGTCTGGGATCTCGTTCCTAAACCCAGAGGCACTCATGTCATTGGAACCAGATGGGTTTTCAGAAACAAGCTGAACGAGAAAGGAGAAGTTATCAGAAACAAAGCTCGACTGGTAGCTCAAGGTTACAGTCAACAAGAAGGTATTGACTATAATGAAACCTTTGCTCCAGTCGCGAGGTTAGAATCTATTCGTCTTCTTGTATCTTTTGCTATTAATCACTCTATCAAATTATATCAAATGGATGTCAAGAGTGCATTTCTTAATGGTTATATTTCAGAAGAAGTGTATGTCAATCAACCTCCAGGCTTTGAAAATTCAAATTTTCCAGAACATGTTTTTAAACTTAAGAAATCCTTATATGGACTCAAACAAGCTCCCAGAGCTTGGTATGAACGATTAAGCAATTTTCTTCTGGAACAAAATTTTATCAGAGGGAAAGTTGATTCTACACTCTTCTGTAAAAACCTTAATAATAATCTCATGATATGCCAGATTTATGTTGATGATATTATTTTTGGTTCTGCTAATATCTCTGTTTGCCAAGAATTTTCTAAGTTAATGCAGGCAGAATTTGAGATGAGTTTAATGCAAGAACTAAAGTTCTTTCTGGGAATTCAAATTAATCAAACTCCAGAAGTCACATACGTCCATCAAAATAAATATATTAAAGACGTTCTGAAGAAGTTTGACATGACTGAATGCAACTCTGCAAAAACTCCCATGCACCCAACTTGCATTCTTGAAAAGGAAGAGGTAAGCAACAAGGTTTGTCAGAAGCTCTATCGAGGTATGATAGGCTCTCTTCTCTATCTGACTGCTACTCGTCCTAATATTCTCTTTAGTGTCTGTCTTTGTGCCAGATTCCAATCAGATCCTAGAGAATCTCATTTAACAGCAGTTAAGAGAATTCTTAAGTATCTGAAAGGAACTCCTAACCTGGGCCTGATGTATGAGAAAACATCAGAGTATAGACTCTCGGGTTATTGTGATGCAGATTATGCAGGAGATAGAATAGAACGAAAAAGCACTTCTGGAAATTGCCAGCTTCTGGGAAACAATCTGATATCCTGGGCTAGCAAAAGACAATCAACAATTGCTCTATCAACTGCAGAAGCAGAATATATCTCAGCGTCACTGTGCACAACTCAGATGCTCTGGATGAAGCATCAGTTAGAAGATCTGCAAATCTTTGAGAGTAACATTCCTATCTTTTGTGATAATACTGCTGCTATTTGTTTAAGTAAGAATCCCATTCTACATTCCAGAGCCAAACATATTGAAATAAAACATCATTTTATCAGAGACTATGTTTAGAAAGGGATAGTAACATTGAAGTTCATTGATACTGAACATCAATGGGCAGATATCTTTACTAAGCCTCTAGCTGAAGATAGATTTCTTTTTATCTTAGAACATCTGAACATTAAAAATTGCCCTGAGTGAAGCATGGCTCTGAAAATGTAAAATGAGACTCTGATAAAAACAAATACACTTCTGCCTCTGACTCTGATACTTCTACCAGTTAAGAAGATATCTGAGTTAGAAATCTCTAGGAATCAATCTTTTGGTATTCCTGAAGATCAGATACATCAACACGTGGAGCACTAAGCGTCTAACCCTAGAACTTCTAGACAGCTGTCAAAAGAAATTCAAAGGTCAGAACGTTTGAAATCTCCTTGAGCAGTGTGCGTACTGTGGGATTAGACATTCATTAATTAGCTGTAATCATTTTCCCCCCAAGCGTGCTTACTTGAGCGTTGTGCTAACGCAATTTTTATGTGTCGTTTTGCATGTGTTTCACTTAGAGTATATAAACACTTTTCTCACATTTCACACACTTATCACTCTCACTCACTCTAAAACCCTAAACCCTCTCTGAAGCATTCTCTGCAAGTTCTTCATCTTCATCAATCTTCATCTTCTCCTTCACCATGGACGCTCAACAACAACAAGTCTTTAACTTCTCTCAAGAAATGGAATCAAGTTCTACTGCTCAAACCTCAAGCATTCCAACACCAACGGTTACAGGCGTCACCATAACCCCTGTTTACAAAGAACCCCATGTTCTTGACCGTGAACGCCATATTAACCTTTCAACCCCTTTTGAAGGATTGGACGTGTTGTGTGAATCACTAGTTGATTTCGACAACTTGAAGAGAAATGGCGTTGATCTTACTGAAGAGCTTCGTAAACAAGGATGGGAAAACTATTTCCAAAGGCTTTATGGTCCTGTTTACCCTCTTCTCATCAAAGAGTTCTGGAGGTTTGCAGATGCAGATGACCACTTCATCGTCTCATATGTTCTGGGGGTGAAGATTGTTATCACTGAAGGGTCAATAGTCTCTCTACTGAACATGGAGAGAGCTGGAGGAAAAAGGATTTACAACATCCCTCCTAGGTTAAAGCGCATTACTGAAGTAATCAACCCAACAATCTTCAAACCCAACATTGAAGGAAATCCTTCAAAGAACAAGGAGCTGCATCAGAACCTCAGAGTGTGGCTGAAGATTATTCTGGGAACTATTCACCACCGTCCAGCCTCTAACTCCTCTGACTACATCAATACAGACCAGAAATGCATTCTGTACTGCATTCAGAAGGGTGTGAAGATCTGCCTCCCTGCTCTCCTTTTCAGATATCTGAGAGATTCTGTCAGAGAAACCAGAAACAACATGAAGCCCAGATCCTACATCCCTCTGGGAAGATTGTTATCTGATGTCTTCATTGAGAATGGGCTGGTGGATCATCTGGAGAAGGCCAAGTTGATGCTAGATCTGGCAATAGATGTTGGGAAGCCTCTGAATGCCAGAAATCTCAAGAGTATGGGGATAATTAAGAAGATTCAAGTTAGACCCACTCTGGATACATCCTGGGATTGTTTGAAAGATCAGAGGAAGATGCCTCATGGCCTTGCCAGGTTCTTCAAAAATGAACCCAGAGATGTTGTTGCTATCTATCTTCAGCGTCTGCTGGATGATGGTGTTGACATCTCTGACTTCAGCCTCGACGACTGTCTGGATTCAGAAGAAGACTTCGTCAGATACAAGAGAGGTCTCTCTGAGAAGAAGATAGCACCTCCGGAAAAGAAGGCAAGACTTGGAGAATCTTCTGGAAGCAAATCTTCAGCTCCTCTGAATATATCTACTGGTACGTCTGTTCCTTCTGTTACCACTAATCCTCTGATGGCTTCTTCTAACCCTCTCTCTTCACAACCTATTTTTACTACCTCTGAAATCTCACCTTCAACCACCAGAACCTCCCAACCTTCACCAGTTCTAAATGTAGCCCGTACATTCATACCTCCCTCTGAACCTAAACAAACCTACCAAAGCACTTCCTCTTCATCATCCTCAGAACCAGAATCACCCCCATATGTTTCCATCTCTTCTGACCCAGAATATCCTGACCCTGATTCCCCAACCATAGCCACAATTTATGCTCATAAACTTGCTTCACAACAACAAACACAAACACAATCTGAAGCAACTTCACCTCCACCACAACAAACAACCACCATACCTTCTGAAACTCAACCCTCTGAACCCCACACCTCTGATATCACCCCACCAAACATCTCCGCTGCACCTGAAGCTGAAACTGAACCCTTAGATTTAAACCCTCTTTACGCTTCACCCCAAACATCTGAACCTCAACTAGAAGCAGAATCTGAACCCCAACCTGAATCAGAATCTGAACCTCACACATTAAATCTCAGCCCTCCAAACTCTCCACCTCATACCTCTGAACCTGAACATGAACCTGAACTTTCTACACCTACCCTTGAGGAAGCCATCATGCAGGTAGCAGAAGCTTTAGTACAAAAGGTCAAGTCTCTGACCACTAACTCTGAAATCAGTGATGATCCTAAATCTGTAAGGACACACTGGAACAGAGTCATTGGCTGGATGACCTCTGAGTCTTTTAGACTGAAGAGCATATCTGAACAAGTCAGAAATGGCTACATCAGAGATGCTGAGGCAAGACTCCAGGAGAGACTTGCCAGAGAAGCTGAAGCCAGAAGGCTGGAGGAAGAGAGATTGGCCAAGGAAGCTGAAGAAGAAGCAAGAAGACTAGAAGAAGAAGAAAAAGCTCGTCAAGCTGAAATCCTAAGGGAAAAGGAAGCTGAAGCTAAGGCTCTGGCGGATGCAGAAGCACAAGCTGCTGCTGAAGCTGAAGCTCAGCAGGCTCTGACTCTGGGGGAGTCCTCTTCTGTGATCCCTATGGTTCTTCAGACTCTGAAAGAACTTAAGCAAGATCAGAATGAACTCCGGGCCAGAATGGACAAGCAAGATACTGTCAACGACAACATCCAGAACATGCTTGCAATGCTGCTTCAGAGAATGCCTCCGCCTCCGAACCCCTAGGCACTTAGGATTTTATTTATTTTGCTTGCCTGTTGTTTTTTTTTTCTTTGCCTTCTCTGGATCTGATGTTTTCTTATTTCTTGTTGCCTTTGTGCTTCTATTTTAATATAAGTTTTTCTCTTTACTTCTTTATTTTTTTTACTATGTCTTTTTGATTCTGACAAAAAGGGGGAGAAGTCATTAATAGCTCTGATGAAAATATTGTCTAATACCTTAAGCATTCTGCAACATATTTCTCTTAAAATAAAATTATCTAACTTGGACTTAAGAAATTGCAGAAAGTTTCAGAAAACTCTTTACTTAGAAGCTCTGGTAAGAACTTCTGAACTCCCTAGCACTAACTCAGGGGGAGCTTCTGTCTATCTGATCTGATATTATTCACGTTTCATCTGCTAATTAAAGTTTGTTTTGTCATCATCAAAAAGGGGGAGATTGTAAGAACAAAAATTGTTCTACAACAGATTCCTTGATTTTGATGATAACAAAGGATGAAACCAAAAATGGCACCCTAACGAAAAGTTTCTAAGTGTGCAGGGTTCTAAAGAAAGAAGGAAGAAATCTGATGATGTCATCAGATACAAAACCAGATCAGATACAAACTATCAAATTATCAGAAGCATCTGAAGTGAAAACAAGTTCAAGAAAGTCTAACTCTGAGTAAAACAACAAGTATCAGATGCATCTGAACAAGAAGTAAGCTCTAGAAGTTCTGACTCTGAACAATACTATCTCTAGATTCCAGAAGTTATCAGCGCTATCTGAAGAAACTATCTGAACTCAACATCAGAAGCAAGATTCCAAGACTCTCCAGAAACACAAATACTCTGAGCATGGAATTGCTAATCATGAAAGAGTAACGTTAAAGTCAAGTAAAGATTTGCAAATGGTTTTCCTAATTAAGAAAGAGACGTTAATCTCCAATTTCAATAAAGAAGATACTACTTGTGGTAAGTAGTCATTTCAAGGAGAAAAAGTTATCCTGCAGAAGCTGTTTATGTTATGGCGTAAATTCATCTTATTACTCATCAGTTTCAACTACTACCTCATTGATCTATATAAAGGATTGCAAATCAACATTCAGCAACTACTACACATACAAGGAAAAATCATACTGAAACATCAACACAAGAAAACCCTCTTGCTCTCTAAGATCTTCACGAAGCTTTTGCTTATTACGTGAAAAACTCTTGTTCTTACTATTGTAATATCTGCTTTCTTAGAAGCATTCTAGATTACATAAATCTTTTATCTATTGTTTGTTTATTTCCTCAAGTGACTCTGTGTAGTCTGTATACTTGAGAGGGCTAAGAGATTTTTTATCTTAGACGTTGTTTGTAATCTTTCAAGATTAGTGGATTAAGTCCTTGTTGAAGGCGAAATCACCTTGGCCGGGTGGACTGGAGTAGCTTTGTGTTATAAGCGAACCAGTATAAAATCATTGTGTGGTTTTCATTTTGAAAAGCGCTTATTTTTCCAAACAATTCAAACCCCCCCTTTCTTGTTTTTCTCACCTTCACGTAAGACCCCAATTTTTACCCTAAGATCCCTCATGGCATCATTACATTGCATTTGCATAGTCTCAAGGATCATAAGCATCTTGGTTCCCTTTGCCTTTGGGTGGGGCCTCTTGTGAGTGGTTTGAGATCACCAAGCATGCTTGAATTATATATTATTGCTTTTCTCATTTTATTTACTAACCAAAAGCACAAAAATATGTCACTAACATCTTTTGTTTGTAGCTTGAGCAATCACAAGGTCCAAAACTTCTAGGAGACCCTATGTGCATTGATATGGTCAAGAAAAGATGAAAGCAAACATGGCAATGGTTCCCAAAGCTCTCATCCATCAAACATGCCTCCCAAGTATCTCAATTCATCATTTTGATCAAAGCAAATCAAAAGGGCTTGAGGTTTGTTTCCCAAGGAAACCCTAATTCATCTGATCATCAACTGTGCCTTACCCATGAAGCAACCTCAACCCATGGTCAAATACAATCAAGGGGAGTTCTTTAATTAATCATTTCATGCATATTTGAACTTATTTGAGTACCCTCAATCATTAATTCATCAAGATATGAGTTTTGGACTTGAGAAGTTGATCAGTCAATTCATCTGACTATTTTGAAATACACTGAGACCTAACGTTTTATGTGTTGGTCAAATGGAGATGACCCGAAGAGAAACAATGTTCTTAAGGATAATATGAACAACTTTCATGTTCATCAAAATTTGATTTGAAGCTTGGAAGGTCATCATCCATTCCAAGACATTATAGGTCATTTTGACTGAAACCCTAATTTTGGGTCAACTTCCCAAGGACATAACTCATTCATTTTTCTTGATTTTTAGGTGGAATCAAATGCATTGAAAAACTTAAGATGTCTACTTCAAATGTTATGTTGAGTAAAATTTCAAAATCCCAAAAGAAAATCATGTGATAATGCAAAACATTATAGGTCACTTTGGACCAAATGCATTGAAATGTGAAAAAGTCCAACTTCAAGTGCCCATAACTTCTTCATCAAAATCCAAATGATGCAAAATTTAAGTCCAAATTGATTGCCTTGAAAAGATCTACAACTTTCATGTTGAAGAGTTTGTCATTTGGAGCTTGCATCATTGAAACAGAAGGGCTTGAACTTTGGCCAATTTTGGAAATTTCACATATGCATGTTTTGCAGCCTACACTTCAAGTTCAATTTTCATTAATTTCCAAGGCCCAAATGAAGTCTTGATCAACATGACATTTGTTTCTTATGCAACAAGCTTTCCAACCATTACCCATAAGGCTATGATTCCATTTTGGAAGTAGCATTTTCGAAGAGGGGAAAGTTTTAGTGCATTTTTGGAAACTCATTGAAAATACATTGCATAAGCTTATGACCTCATTTCTGCACGTCCATTTCATCTCAATTTGGTAATAGCTTGCAATTCCAATCAGAATTGGGCCCTCCATGAACCTGTACAGGCCCATGCATGGAGGCCCTTTTCTCCCATGCACACGATTTTGATCATGCTTGCAGCTCACTTCATCTATAAATACAAGTGCTCGGCCTCTCATTTTCTCAACCTGAAGGCGCCCTACATGCTGTGCAACTGAAATCCCACCCTCACACCAAAGGAACTCTCTCTTTTCTCTCAAAATTTCAGATCTAGAATTTAGTTTCCTTGACTGTTTTCTTAGATCTAAAAGTTCCTAGACCTCTTCACCTTGATCCATAGAGCTTTCTGTTTGCAAAAGAACCCAAGGATCTTGACTCAATTCCTCATAATTCAAAGGTTTTCCTCAACTGCATTTTGCTTCGAAACAGCTTGTATATGGTTCCATTTGCCTTGTTTTTGTGTGATCTGAAGTCCTCTGCATAGAGGCAACATTATTGTGTTTTCAATTTTTGAAAATCATTGAGTTCCAATTGGACACCACAAAATTCAAGCTCTGATTCCTCTTGCTATGGAAGCCTAGAGCTGAATTGGTTGGTATAGGGGTGATGTACATCACCCCAGCTTTCATTTGGTACCTGGATCGTGGCTTTTCATGCACATTTATTTCTCTGTAATTTTTGACCTTCACCGGAGCTGGCCGGAGAAGACGGTGGCGTTGGCCACCGTCTGGTCTCCAGATTTAATCTGGATCGTTCATTCATTTTTCCAGATGCAATCACGTGTGTTCATTGTTATGACTTTTCATTTGGCATGGTGTGATACGTTTGACCCGCGTGTATGGTGAACACGCGCTTCTGAGCCGTGTGATGATCCACGTCAATTAATGAATCACCATCAGACGGCTCACGCTTTTTCTATTTTCCATTTTTTGATTTTAATTTCTTTTATTTCTTTTAATTCTATTTTATTTCTAAAATTCATATCTCTCTCATTATTGGTCCAAAAATTATGGGACTAATTGCATTATTTCTCTTTTAATTTCTAGTTTCTAAAAATGATTTTTAATATTTTTTATTTTATCATTTTCTATTTTTTAGTAATTTTCTCTTTTCTGGTCATTTTTAATTCATTTTAAATAGTTTTTGATATTCAAAAAATACAAAAATATTTTTCCAACCTCTTTGAATGATGATAGATCTATGAAAAATATTCTCATCAATTTATTAATTGATTTGAGATTTATTTGAGATGTTAGTTCAATTAGGTTATTTTTATGCATTTTTAATTGATTTAAAATAGTTTCTGATTTTTAAAAATGCTGAAATTTTTTGTCAAACTTTGTTTGACCTTGTTGAACTTGGGATAATTCACTTGGACTTTTCAAAGTTGATTTGAAGTGAATTTGAAGTTTGACATTTCTTTATTATTTTAATTCAAGTTTATTTTAAATATTAAAAATGCCAAAAATATTTTTATTTGTTTCTTGACTTCTAATCTTCATTTTGCTTCTGTTTTCTATTGTTTGACCTTGATCTTCTCTATCTTTGGTCATAGCTTGTTGATTATCTCATTCCATTTCATTTAATGCACTTTAATTCTTCTTCTTCTTCTTCTTTTTCTTTTTTGATCAATGAGTTAAAGATTGGTGGTTAGCATCGATTAGAGAGGTTTAACCTTTCTTGATTCAAATCTAATTCATCTTGATCATGGATCAAGTGAATGGCTTTGCATTAAGGATAGATTGCTTCCTAAATCATGCAAAGGACCTAAATCAATACAAGATCATTTCCTATCTTCTTTTTGGCATGGTAAGTTGTTGGAGTTTGATTCACTAATTAAGACCTCTAACTTGTATTGTTGTCTACATTATTATTGATCGGCCTCAGATAGTTGTGACTTCTACATAAGTCCAATTACGATTGCTTAACATAGCGATGAATTTGCCTTATGGCACACTAACTATTAACACTAACTATTAACCATTAACATTTACTTCTTGCACTTTACATTTATGCAATTTACTATTCTTGTACATATTATTCATTTGCTTTTCCCCCTTTGCTCACTTGAGCACATGTTTATATTAATGCAATTTGCCTTTTGCTCACTTGAGCACATAATTGTGTATATATTATTGTGCTTGTGTTTTGTTTTGATTGTTGTGGACCAAATGCAAAGAAATGGACAAATGGACTTAGTTTCTAGGATATTCCCTATGCAAATTGGAGTAAAAGGACCATAATGTTGAAGATGGATTAGAAGGACCAAACCTCTAAACTCACTCTTGTCCATTCTTGATTTGCTTCATAAGACTCTTTGATGTGTGTGCTTTTTGTGCTAGGGGATCCTATGAGAGATCAAATTGAATAATCATTGTCATGTTCATCCAAAGTGAAAGATACAAGAGGCATTGGGGATCTCCTAAGAAGCTTTGTTTGATTATGTTGATTGCTTGAGCTTATTGATTATTTTGCTTGCATATTCCAAAGGATGGGAGCTACTTGGATCATCAATATGATCTCAAGAGAGGAACTCCATTTGTGGTCTTGTTTCTTATCCTTTATCTCTTGTATGATTATGAATTTAGCCATTCTTCTTCTTCCCTCCACTCTAACCCAAGCCAAAACTTTTGTGCAAACATTTAACACTTCTTTTCAAATGATAGAAACCTAAGCCTTATGCTTTTGATTTTCAAACTTTCTTTTCATAACACTTATTTTGAATTGAACTTCTAAGTCAACTTTGACCATATTTTGTACATACTTTTCATTGGTAAATATAACTCATTCAAATGCTTTTGTGGTTTCAATGACCACTTTCTTAATCAAAAAATTTCATAACCTTTAGCTATTAGGTTTGAGTTATCCTTGAGGTAGATGTAATACTCACCTATATCCTTAGTGATGGACAATGAGTCTTCCATGCTTATTATAGGGTTAACCCCTCACTAGCATGTTGAAGCTATCCTCACATGGTGGATTTATGGTTTTAGGTTGAGTCTTCTCCCATGGATAACAAAAGACCTTAAGGCTTTTGGACCAATCAATTCACCAACTCATTTTGAGATTTTTACCCCAAACTACGAGGTTTTGATCCTAATCTTTTTTAAGATGGTACGTAGGCAATGGTTTTATCCATCCAAACACAAAATGTAAATAACTTGTATATTCTCTTCTCATCTCTTCAATCATGTTTGCACAAACAAATTTTCACAAAATACCAACCTTACAACAAATGTGAAAAGGGCTCCCTAGGAGTACCTAGGATGTTTTGGGTGCTTAAAACTCTCCCATTGCATAACCAAACCCCTTACCCAGATCTCTGACATTTTTACTAGTTTTTGATTCGATAAAACTTTTAGGTTTTTGTTCGCTTTCTAACCATTCCTTTGGATAAATAAAAGTGCGGTGGCAACTCGACTTGTATGGTTTACCATAGATTTAGTCAATATCTCTAATGGTAACGAATACCCCGCTACATTGATTTGTTTCATATTTATTTGTCAAAGAATTATTTATCCAAAGCAATTTGAAAAGATTTAAATTGGATTTGCTTTAATTAAATAGATTGAGTTCAATTGGATATTGGATTTAATTTAATTAAAAGATTGAGTTTAGCTGTAGATTGGATTAGTTTTAATTACACGATTGAGTTTCGCTGAAGATTGAATTTGACATGTTTTTATTATTTGACTTTTTGGTTGAATCGATATCTCTATATAAAGAGATCATTGAGCTTGAGAAAAATACATCTTTGATAGAATACTCACGCGATTGAAGAGTTTGTTGTGTCGAGTTTTCTATTATGTTTCTTGTGGAAAAAACTCTATCATTGTCATTCATTTTTACTTGGGAAAATATAGTTTTTGGTCTATACTTCTGAGTTTATCACATCCTAAATAATTGATTCTTTTAAATACTCAAAAGGGTGTTTGAGTGAAATTGAGGGGATCTTAGATTCATTGGGAGTCATGTGAAGAAGATGTTCTTCATCTATCTTAGGTTAATGTTTTTTGAAGACAAAGCTTATCAATGAAGAATAAAAAAAAATTGAAATCAAATATCAAGATTGCATAAACTTTGAAAATCAAATGATTAAATCATGAAGATTGAGGTACCAATGCCATTTTATTTGTGTATATATGTTAGATGTTTAAACATTTTCTTTTAAATCATTCCTAACATTTTTGCATGCACTGTTTCAAAGTTGCATCTTTAACTTAGAAAATTTTAAAAGATTTAAGTAAGTAAATCAATTTACCCCACTGAGTAAATTGATTTACATTGGTTCTGTAAAACAAAATTTTGAAAATCAAAAGAGGTCAATCAATTTATCTCTTGAGTAAATCGATTTGTCATTCCATTTTAGCCTATGTAAATTGATTAACCATTCCAAATCAATCAATTAACTTAATTTATTTTCTTCAAATTTTTGAACATTGAGGAATATGTCAATTGATTTACCTCCTTAAGTAGATCGGTTTACCTCATATGGAAAATTTATGAATCAATGACATACTTTTTCCTCACAATTGAACATGATACATTTCCAAAACATTGCAAATTCTCATGATCATTTTCTCCAACATTGTTACTAAATTCTAGAGGTATTTTGTGACTTATAAATAGCAATTTTTCATGTTTGAAATTACATGTTCCCATCTTATTTTTCAAACAATTCATATATTGTTTCTGTGTTCATAACTTTTTGTGCGAAAATTTAATACATCAGATAAAAGTTTTTAAAATATATTGAGCACTTAATATATATATATATATATATATATATATATATATATATATATATATATATATATATAAATTCTTGAATTGTATATGTAGTATTATATTTGGAAAATCCCTAGACTAGGGCGCCCTCGCCCAACAATTAGATCGTTCAGAAGGAATCCAAGGAAATTTCCCGAGATGTCCCACCAACGTGGGAGTCAAGTAAGAGAAAGTCTTTGTTGATTTCGAGAAGATAGACAGTCAATAACCTTCCCTAGTAAGAAGAGAGCGGTTAAGACCACGTCTAGGAGGTAACAACCCTAAGGAGTAGGAACCCATATAAATACTGTATCCCTCAAGGGGATAAAGATATTCTCAAGTCATACACATTCTCTACTACTTAAAGAGAATTACGCTTGTCATACCTTATTTTCTCCCTCTTTCAATAAATCAATACATGCACCATGACATCTGCATCATCTGCATATCATAACATGCATTTGATCCCGCATAATGCTTAAAATATCGATTTGAATAAATTTTCGATTCTACAGACAGACCAGCTGAATCAATTTTCAAAAACACATAAAAATATCGGAAAAAAAATTTCAAGATCAGACTTGCAGACGTCAATTTTATTAATCTACGGTTCACGTACATTAACCTGAAGTGCTCGTTTTATTTTTCGACTTCTTTTGCGAACGCATTTTGATCAGTCTGAGCATTTTCAACCGAGAGTTTTTATTTCAAAATTTGATCAAAATCTATCTGTTTTCCAAAGGTTTATTTCACGCTGATTATTTTAGTGTATTCATTTTAGTTTTTCGAACATTTCCGCACCCGAATTTTATTCATTTTGATTCCTTTTATTTTTGTTTTTTAGTCAAAATATTAAAAATAAATAAATAAAGACAAATATGTGATCATTTGATTTTTATTGGTCTTTATAAAAAAAATTAAAATTTTATTTCATTTAATTTCTAAAACTCATCTTATCACACATAATAGTCCCAATGGAAGAATTGAATTTTGTTAAATTTATAAACCCTAATAAGAAAAAAAAATACATATATATCTTAACTCTTATGGCCTTGAATAAAAAAAGACGAAACGAATCCAAGGAACCAATAGAACAAGTGCCACCCCAACCTTCATTCGTGATACTCTCTCAGTCAAAATGAAAAGAAAACACATAATACACCAGCATTCTATCTGAGTGATCAAATTAGAAGAGCATGGAAAGGTAAAAACGTACAAGAGCTACACACATTAGAAACACAATCCACCCACTTGCATATTGTCTTCACACCACACCATTCATCATATTTTCCATCACACAAAAACCATATGTTCTCATCACAAAAAAATACCAATGAAAACAAGACCTATATGTTACAGTAACGATTCATACACAAACCATTTAAACACCACTTCCATAAACCACTTTTGGCCACGTCCTCCCTCTCACAATAACAAAAATAAAAAGAAGTGAGATTCTCCATCTTTATTTGACACAACACTTCCATTTATATTTTCAGGGACTTGGATTTTGAAAAAAAGCAGAGAGAAATTTAAAAGAAGAAAAGAGTTCTTCTTTGTGACACACAATAATCGTAAAACCTCTTCCCTTCTATTTTTTTCAAACTTTTTCTTATATATTAATTTATTTTGTTTTATTTATTTTATTTTTTTATTTTATTTAGTTAATGATTTGTTTCAGCGTTATTTCTTTCCATTTTAAGTTTTGCTATGATAGTTAATTGTTATTTCTATGTATTAGTGTATTATTTTAAATAGATAGTATCCATGTAATATATAAATCATGTAAATATATGCTTGCGTTTGATACTGTCGTTTGATTTATTATTGTGTTGTGATTTCGGAATTTAAATTTAATTTACCTTTTAAAAATTATTTGAATGCATATATTCAGTTACTCGACTTATTATAGAGTGATTCCTACATGAATCTACTTTATGTTAGCTAAAAGTTAAATTCAGTACTCTAGATTTCAATTTGTTTTTGATCCCTTGGTTTTCTCTTTGACCTTCTTACAATGAGCTCCTTGTTGTTTACATTTACTAGTTTAGTGAGTTTGTATTTTAATCGCTTTATTATATCCATATTCAACAAAATGTACCCCTATTCTCATGACGTGTAATAATTTTACCGTTTTCCTTTATTTTTTGTTCTTTTTGCGTTAGTTAATTGTTAATTCAAGATTATCGTAAAATCAACCATTTTCAGAAAATAGAACAAAAATAAGCGCTCGATCCAATGTCGAGCCATTTTTCTCAAATCAAATCCATTTCACTATGTCTATTCATTCCAACTTTTTTTCATAATCATTTTGAGACGCTTGATCCAACGTCAAAACGTTTTTATGCACAATTTTTTTTTTCATAATAAAAAATTGAAAGACAAAGGACCAAGAGATGCACATCTCTTTACACTCCTTAAGAGTCGAGCGTCGGGAGTACACTGGGTTCAAAACGACTAATAATCTTCCAAATCAAAAACACGTTAACTAAATTTGGAATAAAAGGACAATGGAAGCACATCCATGTGAATTCATAAAAATGCGCACTTGGTGCACACATATGCTCAAATGTTTACTCATGTTCCGCAAAGACTTAATTTTCATATAAAAACAATATAACCAACGAAACTCTTTTCTGGTCGCAGTGCGATTGATCGTCAATTTATTTTTCGAACGAAAGATATTTTATCTCAAGATGATGCAAAAAAACGGTTTGTCCATAAATATATGAGTTAGGATAAGTGGCGTTTTCCCGTGAATGTTAATATGTGGAAATCCATTCAATGTGATGCAAACGCTCGCTCCTCACTTTTTTTGGGTAGCAAGCAATGATTTTTCGTCGATTGAGACAAAAATAGTTTTTGCTAACATCGACCAACAAATAAACATTTTCTACCCAGAACTATGTAGTCTTGAGTTCTCCATCGCAGCCGAAGATATGTAGGAGTGAGATTCAAAATATCGTCAGACACATTAATAAAAAAATCCAAAAATATTTCTCTTTTATTTTTTCTCGCTCAAATAAGTAAAATATCACAAACCAACATCATACTAACATTCATTTGCACAAAGCTAACTAAATGGGTCATGTTGAGTACAATAGACATGAGGGATGCTAATATATTCCCCTTGCGTAATCGACTCTCAAACCCTAATTTGGCTGCGAGACCCATATCTTAGTCGTTTTTAGGGGTTTTATCAATATTTTCCCTTTCCCTTTTTGGGAATAAATAAAGTTCAGCGGTGACTCTATTAGCCCCTCCACGAGCGTGCGATTGCGCTTCACGAGCATCGTATTCTTTTTTCAAGGTACGACAATGCTCCTAGTAGCCATAACACATTATCAACCTAGCCATAAGCATGTTTAACTATGGAATTCTTATTTGTTAGGCTAGTGAAAAAAGATGCATCTTGTTTTCGGTAGCCTAACAAATAACAACTCCATAGTTAATCGTGTTTGACTTGGAGTGGTATTTGAATGGGTGACCTTCTGAGAAGTGCCCCAGAAAGTGTGTGAGTAAGGATAAAGCATGTTGAAAAGACTCGTGTTGGTTTGTGGGGTCAACCGACAATCCTGAAAGTTGTCTGGATCATTACAAATGGTATCAAAGTAGACCTCTCCTAGTATGACATGGTTCGGGGAGGAACCAAGCGAAAGTTGGTGGGCATGTAACACCCGAGACCGAAGAGGGCAAGGAGTGGTTGTGACACCCGAGGCCGAAGAGGGTGGGGAGTGCTTGCCCAAACTCACATCAGAATGAGATAATCTTGAGGCTATCATGTATAAGGCTACCTGGTTGAAGGAAGGCTATAAGGATTGATTGGCACTACCTATACCAAGAAGACGCATATTCTTTTCATAGCCTAACAAATAAAAACTACATAGTAAGTGCACTTGAATTGGATTAGTATTTAGATGGGTGACGTTCTTGAAAGGTTCCCGAAAAGCGCGTGAGTGAGGACAAAGTATGCTGAAAAGACCCATGTTGGTTTATGGGGTCAGTCGGTAATCCCAAAAGCAATCTGGTGCGTTACACAACCCAACATTCTTCCACCAACAGGGAATCTCACCTCATGTTAGCTATTCCCTTAAACAACTTCAAAAACTACCACACAGGGCTTCTGACCACCGTGAGCAAGCCCTCACTACCCAAATTGCAATACATGTGCTAATCCATCTTAGTCTCCCTGCCCTTACAAAGGGAACACACACACATTCTATATATATTTCCCCACTACAGTATTCAAGTGGAGGAGAAGATCAAAATTGTTATATCTTAGAATTCAAGCTAAGTTGAAAAGATTATTCAAAGTTGTATTTATAATTTGTATTTGTTCACCAAGTGTGTGATGACGTTGTCTGTAGGGAAAGTGGTTGTACTTTCTACAGGTGTTTACAAATAGGAAGTGATGTTCTTTCTGTTTGTTGAAAAAGAGTACTTTGAATTGGTTTGACTAAAAGTCCATAATTGGTTTGGTGTTTATGTTAGAAGATTGTAAGAGATTTTTTAGTGTAAGGCTTGTACAAATATCTAACATAGTGAAATCTTACACGGGGTGTGAGGGGACTGGAATACTCTTTTTTAAAAATAGGTACAAGGATATATCTTTTGTCAACTTTTCTACTGCACTTTATTTTTCCTTCTTTATTGTTCATCCATAACATCTGTAAAGTAACCAAAAAAAATCTTAAAACATAATTCACCCCCACTTAGGTTACACTCTGAACTTATATTCGGCATCTGAGCGGGTTAAGGTAACTTGCTCCTTGATCCAGAAAGATGGTTTCCGCTAATCCTGTTTTTAGAGATGGTGGCAGTAACAACAAGCCTTCATCTTTTGTCGGTGAATATTATTACTTCTAGAAAATTTGCATGCAAGCGTATCTAGAAGCAGAATGAAAAAAATATGTAATGTTGTTGAAAAAGGTCCATATGTTCCTATGACGGTTATCATTAATGTAGAACAAGAAAAAGTAAAAGGCTATTGGAATGAAGATGACAACAAAAAAGTGTTATTTGACAAAAAGACAAAGAACATTCTCCAATCATTCCTAGGTATGGATGAATTCTTTCGTATATCTCATTGTAAAACAACAAAAGAGATTTGGGATATTTTGGAAGTGACTCATGAAGGTACCGTTGAAGTAAAAAGATTGAAATTAAACACTTTACCACAATAATATGAAATGTTTACAATGCAACTTAGAGAAACAATTTTTGACTTGCAAAAGATATTTTCACATTTGAAAAATCATTTGATTCCTCTTGGAAAAGCTCTCATAAATGTTGGGATATTTTGGAAGTGAATCATGAAGGTACAGTTGAAGTAAAAAGATTGAAATTAAACACTTTACCACAATAATATGAAGTGTTTACAATGCAGCTCAGAGAAACAATTTTTGACTTGCAAAAGAGATTTTCATATTTGAAAAATCATTTGATTCCTCTTGGAAAATCTCTCATAAATGTTGATTTGAATCACAGTCCTTAGATAGTTGACAAGAGCATGACAACTAAAGGTGACGACAATATCGGAAAATAAAAGTCTCTTCAAAATGTCTTCGGCCTTATTGTTCGGTAAATTTCAAGAACATGAAATAAAACTTGAAAGGCTAGAAATGTATGAAAATCCAGAAAAGAAACTCAAAATTGTTGCCTTAAAAACTAGTGTCAAATACTAGGATAGTAAAAAAGAAGATAAATCTTAATCCACTAGTGATGAAGGTGATGTATTAATCAAGAAATTCAAAAAAAAAATTGAGAAAGGAAAGGACAAAGGAAACTTCTAAAAAATAAGCATCAATTACAAAAGGGGAGGCTACTTGTTTTGAATGTGGAAGAAGAAGGCATGCCAAAAGTTAATGTCTTACACTTCTAAAGAATAACAAAGTCAAGAGAAAGAAGTACAAATGGCCAAAGAAAGCATATGCGGCATGGGACGATAATGAGATAAGTTCATCTTCATATGCAAAACAAGGAAACATGACATTAATGGATTCACACCATTCTGATGATGAAGAAAATGAGGTTAATGATTCCGAAATTAAGATTGGTTTTTCAAGATACAAGATCATATGATATGGTAGGATTATACTTTTATTTGATTAAAGATGATTTGAAGAACATCAATATTGCTATCATCATTGACATCAAATTATTGTAAAGAAGATAAATAATTTTATATCTAATGTATCATTTCCCTTATATTATGATTCGTTGGATTTGACTCTTTTAATTTTTTATAATATCAAAAAGGGGGAGAAGATAGATGGTTGTTTGTGTTGTTTTTCTAGATACCAAAGACAAAATGCATAACTTGCAAATTAAAGGGGAAGATATGTAAGATACGGGGAAATATACAAGATAGGGGGATCAATCAAGTATCAAGCAAAAACTTTCCACCTATCTATTTTGTCAATATCAAAAAGGAGGATATTATGAAAAAGATGTTTTTCATCTATCTTAGATTAAGTTTTAATAAAGACAAAAGCTTATCAATAAAGAAAGATCAAAGGAAAAGATTGAAATTAAATATCAAGATTGCATAAGCTTTATAAATCAAAGAATTGAATCACAAAGATTAAGGTGTCAATGGAATTTCATTTGTGTATATATGTTAGGTGCTCAAATATTTTCATCTAAATCATTCCTAAAATTTTGTGCATGCATTATTTCAAAGAATTAAGTAGGTAGAATTATTTACCCCATCAAGTAAATTGATTTACATTGGTTCCGTAAAACAAAATTTTCAAAATCAAAAGAGGTCCATAAATTTACCTGTTGAGTAAATTTATTTGCCATTCCATTTTGGCCTATGTAAATCGATTAACCATTCCAAATCAATCGATTAAATTAGTTCATTTTCTTTGAAATTTTGAACGTTGAGGATAAGTCAATTGATTTGCCTCCTTGAGTAAATCAATTTACCTTTGAAACATATGAAAAAATTCTAAATTAATGTCATACCTCTTCATCATAACTAATCATGATACCTTTCTAAAACATCACAAATTCTTATGATCATTTTCACAAACACTGTTACTAATTTCTAAAGGTATCTTGTGACTTATAAATAGTATAATTTTTCATATTTTAAATTACCTCTTCCTATCTTATTTTTCAAACAATTCATCTATTGTTTCTATGTGTTTATAATATTTTAACATAATATTTTTGTGCATAAATTTGATACATTAGATAAAAGTTTCTAAAACAAGTTGAGCACTTAAGATATATATATATATATATATATATATATATATATATATATATATATATATATATATATATATATATATATATATATATATATATATATATATATATATATATTCTAGAATTAAATTCAAATGGAAGAGAAGACCAAAATTGTTATAGCTTGGAATTCAAGCCAAGTTGAAAAGATTATTCATAGTTTGTATTTGTTCACCAAGTGTGTGGTGACATTATCTATAAGAAAAATGGTTGTACTTTCTACATGTGTTTACAAAAAGGAAGCGGTGTTGTTTTTGTTTTTTGAAAAATATCATTTGAATTGGTTTGATTCAAAGTCCACAATAAGCTTGGTGTTTATGTTAGAAGATTGTAAGAGAGTCCTTGGTGTAAGTCTTGTACAAAGATTAAACATAGAGAAATCTCTCACGGGGTTTGATGGGACTGAAGTACTCTTGTTTGGAAAGAGGAATCATGATGTATCTTGTGTCAATTTCCTTACTACACTTTATTTTTACTTCTTTATTGTTCTTTCATTCATCATAACTTTTCAAAAAAAAAAAGATCCATAACATCTCTCAAATAACCAAAAAGTTCTTAAAACCTAATTCACCCCCCCCCCCCCCCAACTCTTAGGTTGCACTCTGAACTTACCATCCTATGTTTAAATTCATGAAGGGTATTATCAAAATGGAACTAAACTGAGAGAGTTCATATGAGACCGTCGTGTATTATTGATTACTTTTAATTAGTGAATTTCCTTTCCTTTATGCTACAACCCTTCATACGTAGGTGACGATTGCACCAAATTGGGTTACCAATTATTTATGTATCATATTTATTAGTTGTTTACTTGTCCATCAATTATGTAAGATCATCTTGTCTCATATATTGTTTCAACATTGTTTGCGACGTCTTCTTATAGATCAAATATAATTTCAATTGGCATCAGAGAAGACACCATGTTTTGGTTAGGTGTGTTCCTGGGTATTTATTATATTATGTTTAAGATGAACAATACCAAAGAAGGATTATTTGCCAATCATCATTGATTCTTAATGATAATAATTATGACTATTGTAAGGCATACATGGTCTCCTTTCTTATGTCCATGGACAGAAAGACTTGGAAGTTAATCATCAATCGGAGGACTCTTCCTACAATCAAAACTGATGATGATTATGAATCTGTAAAGCCCAAAAAGATTGGACACTTACCAAAGATGAAGGGTTTTTTTTTGAATTCTCGTGCTCTTAATGCAAATTACAATGATGTTGACAAAAATATCTTTAGGATCAAAGACACGTGCATTAGTGGTAAAGCGGCATATGAAACTCTTGAAGTTTCTCATGAGGGAGCTTCTAAAGCTTTTATGTTAAGACTTTAACTCTTACCACTTAATTTGAAAACTATATGATGCTTAAGGATGAAACTATTAGTGAATTCAATGTTCGCCTCTGTGACATTGTTAGTAACTTCGTTGTCCTTGGTGAAAAGATAGGAGACAAGAGCCTTCTAAGAAAAATTCTAAGATACCTACCAAATATGTTTTATGTGGAGTTTATCGCCATTGAGAAAGCTCAAAATATCACCACAATGAAAGTTAATGAATTGATTGGCTTCTTGCTCACCCTTGAAATGGCCATTGATGACAAATCTAAGAAAAAGAGTAAAGGTGTAACCTTTAAAGTTAACAATGCTAAGCATGAGGACTAAGTAACCCATGGAAATGATGATAATTTAAATGAATATATTGATATGCTCGCTAATAATTTTAACAATATCATGAGAAGACTTAATGGAAGACCAGGGAACAATGTCACTTCAAATGTCAAAGAAAATCAACAGCAAAAATCCAAAAAGTGGCAACTTTCAACGTTGAGGAAAAGATGGTGAAAGATAAAACTTCAACAATCCCAAAAAATCTAAAGGAATCTAATGTCATGAATGTGAAGGATTTTGGCATATCCAAGTTGAATGTTCAAATTTTCCAAGAGAATAAAGAAAAAGTTATAATGTCGCCTTTTAGGATGATGAGTCTTACGAAGGAAGTGAGCATGTTCAAACAAATAGTGTTGTAGCTCTTACTACTCACTTCAAAGATATTTCTAATACCAAGTTACCTTATGTTAATTCATCTCCTATTGATAATGGGAATGCAAGTGATGAAGATTAGCTATCAGACGATGCCCTCGCTGAAGCATATAAAACTCTTTATTTAAAGTGGAATGAAGAATCCCAAGTGATTGATAAGCAAAAGGAAATAATTGAAGCTATACCCGAATCATTCTCACTATTACTGAGTTGAAGCAAGAAGTTAGGAATTACCAAATGTGTGCACATGCTGAATTTTGGAGTTGATAAACTTGATGACATTTTGTGTATGGGAAAGCCTGCAAAGAATATGAAGGGACTTAGATATACTGGCGGATCATTAGACCTCATTGGGTTTGTCATTACTGTGGTAGGCATGGTCACATTCGTCATATCTGTTATAAACGATATGGTAAAAATCTGCATAGAAAACAACTACATCCCTAATGGAATGTAAACATTGATTGTCATTCCCAACAACTCTTGTGTGTCAAGCCTAATCTTCAAGCTAATATTGATTGCACCATTCTCAGAGTTTCATCTAGAGAAGTCTGGTACTTTAACAATGGTTGTTCAAGACACATGACTAGGGAAAGAAACTATCTGAAGAATATCAAACCTTATTCCAGTTGTTATGTTACTTTTGGTGATGGTGTTACAGGATAATTTATTGGAAAGGGCCAATTGGACTACCCTAGTCTTCCTTGTCTTAAGGATGTATTGTTGGTTGATGGTCTTACTACCAATATCATAAGCATCGGTAAGCTATGTGATCAAGATTTGAGTGTTATGTTTAATAGTGAAAAATGCACTATTATATATAAACAACACACTCAAATCATGAAGGGTTTATGATCTACTGGCAGCTGCTGCATATGGTCACCCTAGATGGGAATCAACCTCAATCATGTATCATATTTAAAGTTGTATAAATTAAGTTGTGGCATAGGAATCTTGTACACCCGAATCTCATAAGCATGAGGAATATTATCGTAGAAAAAACAATTATGAACATACTTGATCTCAAGAATGAAGAAGGTAAAACCTTTGAAGACTGTCAGGTTGGGAAGCAAACAACGATGTCACATAAGAAGGTTCAACATCTTACCATTATTCACGTTCTTGAATTACTTCATAGGGATCTTATAAAACCTATGAAAGTTGAGAATCTTGGAGGTAAGAGTAAATTGTTTGTGTGTGTTGATGACTACTCCAGATATACATGCGTGTCTTCGGTGTTTTTGAAACTCTTTGCCATCGTCTAAAGTATGAACAAAGATCAGATATTGGAAAAGTCATTTGCATTCGAACCAATCATGGAAAAGAATTTAAGAAATCCAAATTCTCTTTTTTTTTGCGATACTAAAGGGATTTACCATGAGCTATCTGCTCCATCACACCTCATTAGAATAGGATTTTTGAAAGGAAGAACCTTAACTTGCAAGAAATGGCTAGAGTTAATATCCATGCCAAACATCTTCCATATCACTTTTAGGCATAAGCAATGAAGAATGCTTGTCATATTCAAAATTGAGTAACAATTCAACCAGGTAAAAAGGTTACTCAGTATGAGCTATGGAGGGGAGGAAGCCCAATGTCAAATGTTTTCATGTGTTTGGAAGTACATGCATATTCTTTCTGGTCGTGAACAAAGAAAAAAATCTGACCCAAAGATTTCTGAAGGCATTTGTCTAGGATATTCCACTAACAACAGTGTGTATCGGGTGTTTAACAAGCACACAAAATCTATAATGGAATCCATAAATGTTACTATTAATGACGATCAAACTAAAGTGATCACCGACAAAGATGAAACTCATGGTCTCACTGGTCAAAATTTTAGTTGCATGTCCCTACTATCTGGTTATTTTGTTGCTTGTGTTATCGCTTTCATCTTAGTTTTATTTCAATTCATTGAGTCTCTTTCATGATTTCGTTTCTCGAAATCGAGTTTAATTTGATTTGTTTTTAGCAAGCATAAAACCTTGGTTAGATTTGATCTTGATCTAAATGTTCTTTGATGAATAGCATATGTTAGTGGAATGAAATCATTTGATGTTTTTGGTCAAAGTTGATTCAAAGGTAAAATCTCAAAAATCTTTTGAAAATTTGAAAATTTTAGATTTTACAACAATGATTTGAATCATTCAGTTTTACACTAAATTTTTTATCCTGATCAAATTGGACAGTAGCTAAACTTAGCAATTTGATCCTGGTCAAATTTTACACTTGATCCTGATCATTTTCCTGGAAATAAATTTAGTCTAGTTTGATTCGAATCAAAATTTGTACATGATTCGAATCAATTCCATTTTTCAAAATTCATGTTTGATTCTGTTTGATTTGATATGAAACAAACTTTGAACATGACTTGAATCAAATCCTTTTTCCTAAAAACCTTATCAGTTCTGTGTCATTCGATATGAATCAAATTTTGTGCTTGATTCGAATTCCAAGGCGTTTGATTCGAATCATGTTTTCTCTAATCCGAATCAACTGGCATCATTTTCAAGGTCATTTCTTTCATTCCACCTCATTTTCCTCATTTGATCCAAATTATATTTTTCTTGATTCAAATCTAACCACCTTTTTTGAACCATTTTGTGTGTTTTATCTCAAGCACATACAAATCATTTTTGTCATTATTTTACACATAACATCAATCATTCTGTTAATATTTTTCATTGTAATTTTGTGTGAAAATCATTTTTCTCTGTTTTGAATGTTCAAAGCATTACTAGTAATTTATCACACATCTTTATCCTCAATTGATTTCAGATCTTGATAACGAGAGTTATGAGATTGATTGAAGAAGTCACGTACTTAAAACTAACCATTCTTGGAGATCTTGTTGAGTTTTCATGTTGTTAGCAAAAATGAGGGGTTTTCAATGGCGGTGACAAATTTCATTGAAAATAAGTAGGTTATTCTCTCCAACATTTCCTTAGTAGCTACTGTGTGGAAGGCTCCAGCATTTACGTAGTTCTTCTTGGACCTTTGGAATATTTCACCGCTCAAGGAATTGATAGGATCAAGGGGTGGATAGCTGCACACTAAGACTTGGATCAGAATTGGTGTTATTTTAAGGTTTAAGAAACGTATTTGAGTAAAGATTATGCAACCAAGAAATTCCTCCAACTCACCGTTCTCTTCCCCTTCCACTGTGTGAACGCCCTTCATCCCCTCCTTGCAACATCATCTTGTTCTACACCAAACCTCCTTTCAACTATCTCCACCCACCTCATCCACACTTCGTTCTTCACCTTCAAAACACCCTCTGGCTCTTTCCGTCGGCCACATCTCAAAAGACTCCGTTGATCCATAATACAAAGCTCAGACCACAAAAGAGGCCACAAGCGGCACTCTGTGGAAGATATTTTTTTGAAGAAAACTCAAAAACAAAACATGGATCTTTCTCTTTCAGAAAGGAGTTTTATTTTTCTTTTCATTTTGGTTCCTCAAACCTCTTTCAACTTCCATAACTCTCTTCTTCTTCCATAATTCACCTACGCAAACCTCCTTCAACTTCAACCATCATTCTCTTCCATTGTCGCTGTCAGCGACACCTCACGAAATCACGGCCATTGTTCACCATATGTTCTCCCTCAAACAACATCACTTACACCACCGTGACACGCCTAAGCTCAAAATCCCCGCTGCAACTTCTTCACCGCCCTACACCCCGTAAAACCATAACAATCATATTTCCTTTAAAGAACAACACCTCATTTCCTTCTCCATGCACCACCGCAGTCAGCTTCAAATACGACCATAGCCACCACCATAAACACATAGAACAACCAAAAGCGACACCACAATGCACTCACAAGTCGTGTCCAATCTGAACTCACCAATAATGTCATTAAAACAACACCTTCTCTTTCAAGCTCTCTGAAAACCATCAAGCTCCATCCTTGCAGCCGCGAAACCTCAACTGGGGCAGACCGGTTCCACAGTCATTTTCACATCAACAATACTTTTCTTTTTTTCCGACGAACAACACTAAGCACACAGTCGTCCAGCAAACCTGAGTTCATGGAAAGGGATGGAATAGTAGCATGAAGAGAGGAGTTTGATTTTGAAATATCTTTTTCTCTCTGTGTTTTCCTATGTGAGTTCTAAGTTCATGCATGGATAGTGCAGACTTTAGTCTTGGTTTAACTTTGCAGAATAGTTTGTTTTTCACTCCCTTGCGTGTATGCATTGTTTGGTGAGAATAATCTTGTTTTAGATTCAAGTTTTTTCCTCTGAAAATAGATTGAGAGTTATGAGAAAGTTTCTGTTTTTTTATTGGTCATGTTGCGTGTCAAGCTCCAATTGGATTTTTTTTATAGTTTTTTTTAATCCGTTGACAAAGTGGGGTGTTGTTTCTTTCCTCATATTGCATCCTTGTCTTAATTTTCTTTTCTTTTTTAATTTGTATGTTTATTGAAAAATCAATTTGAGTTGAGTTTTTTTTTTGTCTAGGCCCATTTTGATTTATTTTATTACACCTCCCATGATATTGTACATCCCATGGTGTTTTGATTGTTTTTATTTTTAAAGTCTATAATAATTAGTTTCGTTCATTTCGATTACGGTGTCTGAGATGTAATAATTTTGTAATGTTGTTGCAATAATATTAATTCGAGTGTGTTGTTTGGAGTGATTTACTGCATCGTGTTAAAAATCATATTTTTTTTATCCGTGGATTCGACATTTTTCATGTTGTTATGCCATCGGATTTTTATCGATATATTGATTGTATTTTTCCGCGTTATGATGTTTGCATATGACATTCCATTTGTTGTCGATACGGGCAACCCGACTTTGAGCACTTACTTAGAATTTTGTGTACATTCCTTGACTCTCTGATTACTTTGATTGAAGATCGTGAGGTTTACTGAATATCGGTCCTGATACCATTTTCTTTGCCATTATGCATTTTAAACCTCACATGTTTTCATTTTTTTAAGTACATGATTTCATTCCAATTCTATTCCATTTTGCAATGATACGCTTCACGTTAGCATTTAATTTGATTAATGATAACATACAATAATCCAACTTCGTTGTTGTTTAAATCAAATTTGAACTCTACTTCCAGCTTCTTTTCACGTCCTTACGTTATGTGACATTGATTCACATCCTCACATCATGATCTCGATTCATGCAAGTTTCATTTTTGTTTTACTTCTTTCGATTTAATTAAGATGAACGTGTGTTGTGCCAATGACGTGTGTGTTGATATCTCATATCTTTTGGCTTACTCTTGGGCCTTCTTACAATGAGATCATTTTGTACAGGTACACTCACTTACTTGCGTTTGTTTGTTTGGGTTTTATTTTAATCATTTCATTATCTCATATCCCCATTCGAAAAATATACTCCCACACCCATGACGTGTAATAATTTTATCGCTTTATTTTTTATTTCTTTGTTTAGGTAGTTTCTAACACAAGAATAAAATTAATCCTTTTTCGAAAAGAACAAAAATAAAAACTCAACCTAGCGTCGAATATTTTTCTCAAAGACCAAACCATTCAACCATTTCAAACCTTTCATTTCAATCCATTTCTATTCATTCCTAATTTCTCAAACTTTTTTATCTTCAACAAATTTTCACTTTTAAACCATTCCATCAAACTCTTTTGTAATTGATCATCAAATGCTTGTTCCAAAGTCAAGCCATTTTCACAATGAAAATATAAAACACTTAACCACTGTTCAACACTTTTCAATAAAAAGGATGAAAGGAACAGGGTGTAGTCCACAAGCTCCTGATAGTTAAGATCCGAGATGTAGTTCTCTTCAATCTAAACACTCATCATCCTCAAATCTATTCCACAACACTTAATAAACCTCGTCTAGCTTCGAGTGCGCTTTTTCAAGCCAAATTTCAAAACATCTAAGAATATCAAAACCCTTTCGCAAGTAAGAAGAAAAATGAGCAGGGTGTAGTCCACGAATTCCCAAGAGTTAGGAACCAAGATGTAGTTCTCGCCTCTCCGAACTCTCTCATCATCTCAAAATATTTTCAAACCAAACAAATTCTTTTCTCGATGTCGTGCGATTGATCCTCAAACCATTTTCTCAAATGAAAGGTACTTTGTCTTGAGACGATGCAAAAACAATGTTTAATGAACTTGAACATGTTAGTAAGCTTGCGGCATTGCATACGAATGTTGATTTGTAAATCCATTCGGCCGTGATGCGAACTTTCCATTCTCCACTTACTTTGGGTAGCTAACAATATTTTCTTCGATTGACACAAAGTATTTTTCGCTAAAAATCGACCAACAGACAAACATTTTCTATCCAGAACTACGTAAACACTGAGTTCTCTATTGCATCCAGAGACACGTAGAAGAAGGATTTGTAAATCTTGTCAGGCACATTAATATAAAATCCAAAAACATTTTCTCTTTTCTTTTAGTCTTATTCTTCTTTCCCTCATAATAACTCGATAAGCCTAATATTTCTAAGCTAACACTAACGCGCACAAATAAACTAACGGTTTCCATTGAGTACAACGGACGTGAGGGGTGTTAATAACTTTCCTTGCGTAATCGACTCTTGAACCCTAATTTGGCTGCGATGACTAATATCATTGTCGTTCTTTCTTGGGTTTTATCGATATTTCCCCTTTCCCTTTTAGGAATAAATAAAATTCGGTGGCAACTCCGTTGAGTCCATCTTACTAGCGTGCGATTGCTTCTTTGCTATGTCGTGCTCTTATTTTTTTGAGGTGCGACAACACCCAACAATTATCGTCAAAAGTGGTCTTTTTATTGTGTCTAGTTGACATCCAAAAGTTTGCGAATATGTCGAAAGATAACGATCCTAAGGGAGCGTATAATACAATACTAGTTTTCAAAGGCGAATATTATACATATTGGAAATTGATCATGTATGTACACTTGTTATCAGTTGACAAAAATTCGTGGTTGCCTCTACCGAGGGACCATTTATTCTCATGGGTGATAATGACGTTGTTGAACATCCGGAAGATTGGAATGATGATGACACTAAAAATACTTCTTAAGATTTGAAAGCGAGGAACATAATTATTTCAGCATTTAGTGCTAAAGTGTTCTATTCGATTTCACATCATAGGAGTGCTACAGGTATGTGGGATGTTCTCCAAAATCTCTATGAGGGAACAAAGGATGTCAAGGATTCTAAAACTAATATGTTTACAGAGGAGTTTGAACTATTTCGTATGGAACCCGGAGAATCCGTGGATTCCATGCAAACTAGATTCCTCCATTTAATCAACAAACTGCGAGAATTAGGTAAAACCTTTTCCAACAAAGATTGTACCAACAAATTATTGAGATACATGTACAGGGAGTGGCAACCTAAAGTTACTTCAATAAAAGAAGCAAACCATCTTAGTACTTTGGACATTACAAAATTGTTTTGGAAGTTAGCCGAACATGAGAATGAGTTGAAATGACTCGTCGATAGCAAAGTAAAGTCGAAAAGGAAAGAGAAAGGAAAAGAAAGAAAATAAATATTTCTTTCCAAGCTTCATTATCAAAAGTGAAGAAGTCAAAAGAAGAAAGTGATAACTCTGACAAAGAGGTTTCTAAAAAAGAAAAA
Organism: Lathyrus oleraceus; assembly: GCF_024323335.1. NCBI lineage: Eukaryota > Viridiplantae > Streptophyta > Magnoliopsida > Fabales > Fabaceae > Lathyrus > Lathyrus oleraceus. Next base: position 118,410,733 of record NC_066579.1, read on the forward strand.
ATAGATTTATTCGTCAGACACTATAATATATATCTTAAGAGAAATGAGGTAAAGCATATTGACAAAGATATAATGAATTTCAAAAATACTCATCCAAATATAATACAAAATCATCAATATTTGTTTTGTTTTTTTTAATTTTTCAATTAATTATATGAGAATTCTGCATATAATCCCCACAAGACCAATTTTCACTTTCATCCTTTGAGTGATAGAAAATGAAAATACCAGCAAAGTTTCGTTTGGATTAGATAAAAGCTATTTAAATAGACAAAAAAATAAACATATATATGGTATATTATAATTTGTTTATTAAAAATACTATTTTATTTTTATTTTCATTAAAAAAATATTATTTTAGAACGTATTTTGTACAATTCTAACTATACGGTGTCAAACTTTTATGATTAAGTAACATTACCCTCACATATATATACTTTCAACATCCAAGAATTTAATCAATGCGGAACTTCAAACAAACTCCAATAAAATAAATATATATTCAACACTCACTCTCACGCCTAACATGGGTCCGGGTCAAAGGCCCACATTAGAGTCTTTAACTCGACTCTGATACAATATTAAATATATTTAAATCTCTTCCCTAAAAATTATCTTAAAGGGTAAAGTTGTCCTTATATATTTATACTTTCAGCAACTCAAAAATCTAAATAACGTAGAATTTCAAACAAACTCCAATAATATAAATATATATTTAACAAAAAAAAAAGATAATATGGTCATTACAAATTGACCATAAACTAACCTTGTTTCATGCCGCTTCTAAAATTTGTATGATATTCACATTTTGCATTTATTTTTTTAAAACTATTCAAAATTGTATATGTAAATTTCAAACAGTAAAATGTATCTTAATGTATGATATTTCAAAAATATAATATTTTCTTCTTCCATTAAGAATTTTAGTTAACTCTAGACTATATATTATTGTCAAATACTTATAAGTTAGCATTCATAACTTAAGAATCTCATTTCCTTTTTAAATAAATTTCTTTAGTAAAATATTTGTTTTATTATAGAGCTAAAACTTATTAGGAATTGATCATTCCCATCTTGAATAATCATTAATTGTACACGTATTTAATAGTATCTAATATCCTTTCAACTTACACCTAATGGTGTAACTCCTCAATTTTTATACATTGATAGATTTCTCTTTAATATAGGTTCTTGCATTTCCTTCTTTCATATCCTAATAGTTATTGTATTGATGACTAGTGTTCTTGTAAAAGTCTCTGTTAGAGATGTAGTTATGAATACTCAACTGTTATTCAAGTTTTATTTTAATAATTGTTTCTTATTATAATTTGTATGTTTATTTCTTTGTTTAAATCTATTTCTTCTTTTATCCTTAATATATTTGAGTAATTCTCTTTAGAATTATGACCACTAAGACTCTCCAAATGACATAGCTCATGTAGATTATTTGTTAATTACTGATAACGAAAAATTCTGTACTTGTTTTAGCTTTCTGTATTAACATGTATATTTTTAAGAAAGTATAGATATTCCTAGACATCAATCATATATTCCTAGACATCAATCATATACTAAAATGGTATGATTGATATTTGAACTAGAAAGATCAAACGGTTAAATTGAGGATACAAAAGTGTCTCTAATTTAATCTATATAATTTTAATTGCTTTAAGGATTCTAAACGAATGAATTGTGCTACGAAAGTAGATAATTCATTGGTTTAGGACAAGATCATATGATGATGAAATGAGGTATGATCATTTTTTTCTCTTCATTTCTGCAAAGCACAAATTCTCATAACATATAGAATACGATAACCGATGTGAGTGAGATAAGGACAAAAATCACATTCCTAAATCTTATTTTATAAATATTTTAAATCACACCAAAATTGTTCAAAAAATACAATCATTGTCTTAGATAATTAACAAAAGATAGAAAATTCAGTACTCATATATAACTTCTCATCAGAATGATACTTTTCATACTACTATAATAGACTCGTGCGCCTACGGCCTATTAAAATTTTGCCACCTTTGTCGGGGACCTTTTTGATATAGAATTTTTCTAATTTCACCAATTAGACTAAAATGCCTTTTATTTATTTTATTTTTCTATAAATTTTCTTGTTATCAGTTGAAATCAAAGAACTTGAAGTCTTGGGAACCTTATTGAACCGGAGACGTAGACAATTACAATTAGTGAGCAATGGCAGAACCCAATCACACTCTTAAATACTACACAACCCCTGAAAATGGAAACTCATTCGAGCATTGTGCGTCCTACTATGGAAGAGGACAATTTCGAGTTGGAACCCTTTTTGTTGTCCATGGAACAACAGAATCAACTTTTTGGTTTGTCAACAGATGACCCAAAACTGCGTTTGTCTATTTTTTTTTAACTATGTGACACTATAAAAATGAACGGAGTGGGCTAGGAATGGATCTATATAAGACTTATTCCCATTTTCTCTAAGAGCCAGATCCAGAGTATGACGCACAATTTATTTAGGTTATTAGTGAGCTATTTATTATGGAAAAAAAGAACACACAATGTTGAAACGAATATGTTTTGAATACATTACAGATGGAAAATCATAAGAGTGAAAATTGAGAGTAAACCAGAAACGATATCATTTAACCAACTATAAATCTTGATTTGAAAAAATGATCAAAACAAATAAAGTAATACAGTTGGACGAGTTGTTTGGGAGTGTAGAGCCAACATCCGAAAATGTGTGAATGCACGTGTAAAACATGGTTAGTTTTGATTTCTACCATGTTGGAGTGATGTATAAGATATGAAAACGGTTGGCTAGCATAATTCAATGTTGTAAGAGGTAAACTTAATGACAAAAGAACAAATAATCTTTGGTATGTTTTATTGAGCTCTGAGAGTTATCATATCAACCGTTGATGCATGTATCTGTGGTCATAGAGTAGATGTATATAGCAGGATTTATAGAACAACATCATATGATATGATAAAATTGGATGAACAAGTGGCAGAAGATAAAAAAATTAAGTTGATCAAGGTGAAACAAACATGAAGCAAACACAAACATCATTCTAGTGCCCAAAATAAACCATGTCATGGATCATATATTGTTGGCACAACATTATAACTGTTTATCCGAAATAGGTAGCAAAATATGTATTATAGTTTGGATTAATATCCTTACACTTACGTTAGAGTGCCAAAATTAAAATATCTCTGAAACTGCATTTTTCCCTTTAAGCGTTACAGAGCGAATAGCAACCTTCGAAGTTTGTTAATTTGTTATGAAAGAAGGGGTGCAATATATGAGTTTTTGACCCCACTACCACCTACATAAAATTTTATTCCCTAAATGCCATCTAGACAAAAAAAAAAAAAGTCCTCAATTGCCGCATGTTCTGTCTTTTTATTATTTTATTATTTTTTAATATTCTTTTTGCACCCTTCATCCTAGATGGCGGACACCCGAGAAGTATAGTTTGGTGCGCCATCTAGGATGGAGTCCCCTTTTTATTTTTTATTTTCGTTTTTTAAATTCTAATTATGTGAATTGATTAAAATTAATTTTTAATATTAAATATTAATTAAAATATAATATAAATTAAAAAAATTAATACATTAAATATATTGTTACATAATATTTTTAATAAATATTTAATATTAATTAAAAATTAATATTTAATATGATATAAAAAATCTATATTTTTTAATAAATTAAATATATTATTAGATACTATTTTTAATAAATATTAAATATTAAATAAAAGAATTAATATTTAATATAACTTATTACATAATATATTTCGCACTTAAATGTATGATATATTTTTTCCCGCCCAAACAATTTTTCAGTAAAGTTTTTTCCCTCTTAAATAATTTTATAATATTATTTTTTCATTCCATTAGATATTCTATAAATAGAGGTGGCTAAGACAGATGGAGATATAATTTGTCTTTAATAATTGTTCCATATATATGTGAATCATGTATGTGTGTTGTATTGTGTTTTTTGAAACAGATAAGCACATAAGGGTTTCTTTGAATCCACAATGGAAATTCAGACAATTGATTTCTGCCACCAACGCTAGTTTTGGACAGCTGGGTGGTCCGATTCGACGTGTTAGAAAAATTGAATATTATTATTCTTACATAACTCTAACGGATGCTAGCCCAGATGGTACATACATGTATTATTGGGATCGTGTAGAAAATGATCTGGATATTAGTTGTATGTTTTCTGCATATAGTGGAGAAGTTAGTCGAGGCGTTGAAGATCCACTTGTTTTAGTTGTTGTCGTTTAATAGGATAATATGATAAAAGGTGTTGGACTGATTATCCGTTATAACGTGTTGTAATAATTGTTGTGATTTATCTTTATTTGAAGTTGTTATTATGTTGTCACCTTTCATGTGTTGTAGACAAAAATGTTACGCTCTAAATAAAAGTTGTTGTTGAAAAAGAAAATACACAAAATATAATGATGATTGAATATACTAAAACTTCAGACATAACAAGTAGAAGGGCCATGCCTGTTTGGACATTTTCTGTGCATATGGCCGATTTCTCGACAAATATCACATCTCCTTTTTTCTTTTTCAACGTTGTCCATTTCAGTTCTAATCCGGCAATTGTTCGGGCGACCTTTCTTTTTTCTCTGCATGCTATCATTGTGGAAAAGCGTGTCACCTTCATATTACTGCCAAGTTGTTTTAGTCGGGATCCCGAGGAAGTTCTCCTCGTAGACCTTAAATACGTTTACAACTTTGAACACGTCAGCTATATGCACAAAATAGTCTTGTCTTATGCTTGAACACGATGCAATAACATGTGAGCAAAGGACATGAAATGTTTGGAATCTTCCACACTCACACGTCAGATTCCTAAGGTCGATGTTGTAATGGGTAGTCGGTCTTCTATCATTATGATGCATAATTTCTTGGACCAGGAAGCAGAAGCCCTGACGATAAATTGCATAACCGTGTGACTATTTGATTTGATTACCTCTTCCTCAATTCCCTTCATGCAGTTATCAGTGTACAGTCGTCGAGAACCCAACATTTTAGTCCAGTCATATCCTCTTTTCCCAAATAGTATGCACAATCGATAATATGTGGATTTTACCAAAGCAGTAATAGGTAGATTACGTGTGGCTTTTAAAACTGAGTTCATTGATTCAACAAGGTTGGTAGTCATATGACCCCATCGTTTCCCTCCATCGAATGATCTTGGCCATTTTTCTCTTGGAATATTGTCTACACATTGTAACGCTTTTATGTTAACTTTACGTATCTCTCCCTTGTAGTATTCATATGTTGCCTCATTTAATGCATACCCTGTGTATGAAAATAAAAAATAAATTAGTATATAGAAGTTACTGTTAGATACCTTAACAAAGATATGCTAGGAAAATACCCATGTTAACAATTTTTTTGCATAGTTCCTTGTCTCTGATTTCCCTCATAAAATTTTGCGCTATATGTTTGATGCAATAGACATGTGATGAGGGAGGGTTTTGCCATCCATTATCCAGGTTATTATAGCCACTCTTTATTGAGTCATGTCGGTCTGATATCAAACATAGGTTAGGTTGTGGTGTAACGTGCATTCTAAGATTTCTCAAGAAAAAACTCCATGCTTCACCAGTCTCACCCTCTACCAATGCAAAAGCTATTGGAAATATGTTCCTATTTCCGTCTTATGCCACAACATTTAACAAAGTTCCCCTATATTTTTCATATAACCATGTGCCATCTACTTGAACTACCGATTTACATAATGCAAAACCCTTGATGCATGGTTGGAAAGCCCAAAAAAGACGGTGAAAAACTCTAGCACCAATGATTTGTGTCCCTTCATTTGAAAATACAGGAAGGTCTCGAGTTCTATTATAGTACCTAGTAGAAATGTTTTCATGACCAACAACCATTGCGATAGGTCATTGTATAAAGTCTCTCAGTTTCCATAAATAGAAGCGATAGCCTTATTCTTTTAAATCCATGCCTTTTTGTAAGAGATTGTGTAGTTGAATCTCTCCCGAATATGAGCGATGATGTGTTTCACTTTTAGCGAGGCATCATTGTTGATTAGAGATTTGATATTGTCACATATTATATTAGAGTCAAGTTTTCTATGATCTTGAGACATTGTGGAAGACATGCAGGTGTGCGGACCACTAACCTTAGTGATCACCCATGTACCACTCCCCTTCCCCACATGGGCTCTGCATTTGAAGGTGCATTCCTTGTTAACACACTTGATTATGAGTCGTTTAGAATCAAACTTATAAAAAGAATAATCAAGATAATTTCTGATGTGAAATTTCTGAATGGCTAATACACATCCTTCTTTGCTATTAAATTCCATGCCAAGCAACCCTCATCTACCTGAAGTGGCTTTGTGGTTTCAAATATTGACGCATCTTCGTCATGTAAGTATGTAGGATTTCTCATGTGTGGTGGTGGATTGTATATGTTCAACACTTCACATTGATGTACCAGGGCGATATCGTTGTCAGAGTTGTCACTTTCCCCACTAAAAAGATTTTGCGTATTTACGTACCGCGCTTCTTCATAGTCACTATCATCTCCGACATCCTCATATGGGAAAAAAGGTTCATTTTGAGTGGTTGTTAGATATGGTGTCAATGATAATGTAGTCTCCTGACTCATTTGATATTGATGAGATTGAGAAGATTGTGTCGGATATGTTACTTGTGGCCCCTCATTGTGGTCTTGTAAACACACGTATAATTCAATCACACTTGACAAATTATAAGTCGTGTGACATTGGAGCATTAATCCAACGTCATTGTCGTCTTCTATTTTTGTTGTTGTATAAGTGACATTGTTATCACCGTCATTAAAACATGGATATCGATAATAAATATCAGATATTTGTTATTGGAGCTTGTTTTCGAGTCTTTCTTTTAAATGCGTGTAATTGGATCAGTGGTGTATTTTGAGTTGTTGTATGTTTGTGTTTTGAAATATGACCCCGACATTGACATCTGGAAAAATACATCCATTATAATGGACTTGAACTGTGATATTGTTTTGAGCCGTCGTGTCTCTGATTAATTTTGCGAATTATGGGTTCAATTATATACAATGAACGTACAAAAATATATGTGTATGCCATGCACCTTAGGTCCGCCATTTGAAATATCGAAGCTGAACTAGATTTTTAATAGGTAGAAGAGGTCCTTCGTTTGAGATGGAGGGCCTATGCACGTGAAAATATTTCACTTGGGGTGCGCCATATGGGACGAAGGACTCCTGCACGCGAAAACAATTTACTTGGGGTGTGCCATCTGGGACGAAGGACACATGCACGTGTAAAAAAGATGTTGTTGGGATGCGTCATCTTGCATGGAGGACCCAAACAAAATTCTAAAAAAGTAACATGGGTCCGCCATCTTGGAGTCGGGCATATACTGCATGTTTAGTCTTGTCAAACACAATATAAAAGCCAGACCTGAACAATTCTAAACGCATAAGCTATCTACATGGCTCTCCTAATTGGCTTAGTATACATTATTAAGCCAATATCATCTGAAAAAATTGATTCTTGCAATACTATTTCTGATCCAATATCAGTCAGACTAATGGAAAACTTCAGTTTCGACGACATCCAAACTCAGATACGTCATGTTACCGAATTTGAGAGAGAAATTGTTGCTCTGCACTATCGAAAACCATACATCAATTCAAATGACATGGTATTGTATGAAGAAATATAAATTTGTAATGATGAAGATGTATGTGAAATGTTTGACAGTTATTTAAATTTCATTAAATTAGGCCCATTAGAGTTGTATGTTAGTTTTCGTAGAACAGTAGACGAAATTGTATCATTATGTAAAAAGCCTAACTAGAACAGTACATTAAATTATTTCTATAAATACTCAATCATCAGTTTATTTTTACCACAACTCAAACTTCTATCTTTTGCCACTTATCATCAATTCATTTTTACCACTACTCAAACTTCTATCAGCATGTCTCAAATTCCTTTTTTTTGGATGGGTGATAAACATAGGGGAACTAATGATAACATTCAAGCATTAGTAAGTGATACTTATTTACGGTTTTATTTATTTATCATGTATAACATATTCTTTGTTATATTTTTAAAAATAAATATATATTATGTATTTATTATTTTGTTTATTATTTTCAATGCATGTATCAGGTGGAACCCGAAAGAGCGTTTACAACCTGAAACCATAAGTTAGTTGATGCCCCACATAATATACGTCCTTTTTTGGAAACTTCCGGTTTTGCAAACGTCGCAAACCTAAAGGATATCATAATTGATACAAGTTTTATATATGCTCTACTTGAACGATGGAGACCCGAAATACATACTTTTCACTTTCCAACCGGTGAATGCACTATAACTTTAGAAGATGTAAGTATGCTTTTGGGTTTACGCGTCAATGGTAGAGTCGTTGTAGGACCATCCGAGATTAGTGCAAGTGCTTGGATCACATTTTTGGGTTGTCAACCACCAGAAAATCACATTAAAGGTAAACGTGTCTGTATCACTTGGTTAGAACAAATATTAGAAGAAACTGAAATATTTAAAAATTCCTCCCATGAGGAACTCATTATATATACAAGAATGTATAATATATTGTGCATTGCACTTACCTTATTCCCTGATAAATCGGCCAAAGATGTACATAGTATGTGGATACCATTTGTTCAGGATTTACGGTAGTGTGGTGAATGTAGTTAGGGATCGGCTGTGTTAGCATTTCTATATAGGGAAATGTGTAAAGCAATTAACATTGATGTTGATGGTATGGGGGGATATGTTATTCTGCTACAAACATGGGGATTTACACGATTCCCCTTTATAGCACCAACTAGTTTAGCCGTTCCAACTCACCCATATGCATCAATGTCAGTTTAAATTTATTCATGTAAATCTATTATTTTTAATTTACGTGATTCAATATGTTAATTTTTCAATGTATTATCAATTTTTTTAGATGGACTTCTACCAACAAGAAGAAAAATTGCTCTAAAAATCCTCACCATTACCTTGACGATTACCGTGTCATGTTCGAACACATGTCGCCAACCAACATAATATTAGTGTCTCTACTTTTTTTTTAAAATCACCTAAACAATAAATGGTACGCTAACATATATTTTTTATACATTAACAGTTTATAAGGAGGTCATATCTTGGATACCCCCATTGAAGAATAATGACAATTTGATTTAGAGTGCAACGACACCTATCTTGTGCTTTTGGATCGTTGAAATGCATCAATCGGATAAGGTCAAATTGCAATTTGGGTATTATCAAGACATACTCAACCTTCCTAAATGCCTCCAAGAACAACATACCATGACTATGCAAGAGTCGTGGAATTATAGCTACACAACATTGAATAGAAATGAACAACAACTTTGGGAAAACAGACACCAATTATGTTTGATTGGGGTAGCATTTCAGGGAGAATTGAAGCCAATCGAAGCATATTTTAATTGGCTTCGAAATCTTTTATTACAATACACGTCAATAGAACAACTACTTATTGACCCCCGTCAACACTGTTCTGCATCACAGATATCGACTCCACCACGACCATAATTAACAAACCCCCAAACACAAATCCCTCCCAACCAACATTATACCCAAACATCAACTTCCACCCAATATGAACCACAAACTCTATACCTAACCCTTCCAACAATAAACACAATACATCCAATACCATCAACCAAACTACCAAACCCAAACATAACACACCTCATACCAACAACCAAACTACCACACACAAACACAACAAACACCAACTAATTACCCATATCACACAGCACAAAACCCTACAAAACTACCTTTCTCAAACCCAACAACAACCATACCTACGTCCCCCACAAAACTACACACCCATCCCACCACCTAACTTTGATTACTCAAATACCCATCAAGAATCAACAACCACCGATGTGAGCGACTATTACATCGCAACCATAGAACCTTCAAACCCAAACCCCGCCTCATTTACACAAATATTAAACAACTTTTTCCTAATATGGATTTCGAGAATTTTGAAGCATTCAAAAATTTTCGTAACCATCCATTTTTGAAACCACTACTTATTCGCCCACAACATCAGTCCCTCATATACCTACCTCAACACAACCATTAGGTCGTGGTCACCGGGTTCGAGTTCGTGCAAGATGTGGAACCAGTAGTCATTTCGTTGATGAATATCCCAATCAACGTAGAAATTAATTTCTTTTTAATTTCTTGTAATTTTCATTTATACTTTAATAAGAATATAACATTGTAAATATTGTTTTAATTAATATTATATTTAATATTATTTTTTTATTAATATTTAATATTATTTAAAAATAGTATGTAACAATGTATTTAATTTATTAAAATATATTTTTTAATTTAAATTATATTAAATATTAACTCTTTTATTTAATATTTAATATTTATTAAAAATAGTATGTAACAATGTATTTAATTTATTATAATTTTTTAAATTTTATATTATATTAAATATTAATTTTTAATTAATATTAAATATTTATTAAAAATATTATGTAACAATGTATTTAATTTATTAAAAAAATTAATTAATATTATATTAAATATTATATTTTAATTATTATTGAATATTAGAAATTAATTTTAATCAGTTAACATAATTTCAGAATTTAAAAAACGAAGAAAAAAAAAAGGGAATCCATCCTAAATGGCGCACCCCACATGCACTTCTGGGGTGTCTGTCATCTAGGATGGAGTGTGCAAAAAAATATTAAAAAATAGCTTAAAAAGACAAAAATTGTGGCAATTGAGGACATTTTTTTTCCAGAGGGTGGCGTTTAGGGAATAAAATTTCAAATATGTGACAATGGGGTCAAAAACTCGCAATATGTTAGGCAATGAAAAATGAGTTAATTTTTTTTTCCCAAATCGCCATATATGTTATGTAAATGGAAATACTGACCTTATTAGGAACCATGAAATTTTTAATTATTTGGATGACCTCTTTATCCTCAGTAAGCCTAACGATAGATGCATGTTTGAAGGTTGTCTGGTATTTTGCACGAAATGCAAACTCTTTGTCTATAAAATAATCAAGGTGAGTCAGGTAGATACAAGGATGATCTTCCTAGTTGATTACATGGAAATATATAGTGATATGAGTAGATGTACGTAGGTAAAATGTATCATTGATGGATTCCGATATAAGGATGTCTTAGATATGGGTGACATTATAAAAACAGAAAATATGAATTTACCATGAGAAATGGAAATATATCTATTCTCATGTATGTAAGGTGGGAGATTGTGAAACCATGTTTATTTCAATAACCGGTCATTATCTAGGCAACTCAAATCATAACTGCATAGATTCAGATCATACAAGTAAAGTAAGATATAAATTCACATTTCAACATATGTGCAAGAACCTATTTGTATTTTTAGATACTGTGTGTGAAAAATTGAAATTTCGTATTAGTTTTTTAACATGTTACTTGATATTAAATCTATCACAATACACAATAAAGATTGTATATAAGTTTGTTTATTCCATATGATGAATATTTGAAATTTCCATAGACTGTTAGAATGAGCTTAAGGTATGTATATTAGAATTAGCAGCTTATTATTATGTACAGCAGTCCCACATTAACTTCCAATACACCTTACTCTAGTATATATAAACAATTTGTATCTTATCATTAATAATCAATGAAACAGTAATCTTTCTTCTTCTTCTTGAATGCAACTGTTTTCATCTTCTTTCTCTAACTGCATAACAAACTTCTGGTGCATAACAGCAAGTTCTTTCTCTCATTCATGGTGAGTTCTGGTGCATAACAGCAAGCTCTCTCTCTCTCTCTCTCTCTCTCTCTCTCTCTCATTCATGATGAGTTTATGCACTGTTAATATGGTATCAGAGCTATCTCAGTTCTGGTAGCCATTATTCTCCGTCTTCCTTTTCTTCTTTCTTGTTTCTTTAACTCTGCAACAATGGTTGCTCAGAGTTTTACGGATTTCACTACCAACTCTGCTAACCCTTACTACCTGCATCCGAACGAGAATCCGGCTCTTGTTCTCATTTCTTCACCGCTCGATGACAAAAATTACCACACCCGGTCGCGCTCAATGCAATTTGCGTTGATCTCCAAAAATAAGGACAAATTCATCGACGACACTATTCCAAAACCCTCTGTCTCAGAAGTTCTCTATGTGTCGTGGATCCGTTGCAACACAACGATTCTTGCATGGATACAACGTTCAATCTCTGCACCAATTGCGCGCTCATTTCTATGGATTGACACAGCTGCAAGCGTTTGGAAGAATCTGCAGATTCGATTTTCTCACAGCGACATTTTCCGCATATCTGACATTCAAGAAGACCTCTACATGTTCCGCCAAGGTACCTTAGATGTATCCAACTATTTTACTCATTTGAAAGTTTTATGGGATGAATTGGAAACTTATCATCCAATTCCATCTTGTTCCTGTGCAATTCCCTGTTCTTGTGGCGCTTCAGAATCGATTCGTCGATATAGGGATCAAGATTATGTTATTCGATTTCTTAAGGGTTTGAATGAAAAGTTTACTCATTCCAAGAGCTAAATCATGATGATGAATCCATTACCTGACATTGATAAAACCTTTTCTTTGGTAATTCAGCAAGAAAGAGAAATGAATCATGCTAACCCTGCAGTTATTCCAAGTATTGGCAATAGTGAAGAGAGCATAGCTTTGACTGTATCTCATGATGTTCAGCCACACAAATCCAATTCCTACAGAGGAAAATATCAGGGTACAGCTGGTTCAAGAGGCCAAAATCGTGTTTGTACTCATTGTGGAAGAAATAACCACACCATTGATACTTGTTTCATCAAGCATGGGTATCCACCAGGATTCAAACACAAATCCAAAGGTAATGGCTTCAGTTCTCAGCAATCTGCAACAGCTAATACTGCATCAGAGGTAACTGCATCAGGTTCAAGCTCCAATAACTCCTCTTATGGATTGACTCAAGAGCAATACAACAACATTCTGACACTGCTTCAACATTCACAACCTGTTTCCACAGCCAATACAGTGTCTACTTCTCCTCTTGTGCTAAATTCCTTGTCATCCAATTCCAATGGTAAGCCTCATTTCTTGTGGATCCTTGATACAGGAGCTACAGACCATATATCCTTTAATCTTTCAGCCTTTAATAGTTATCACAACATTGTTCCTATATCTGTCACTCTACCCAATGGTTCTCAATTATCTGCTTCAATTTCTGGTTCTGTCAAACTTACACCATCTCTAACATTGCACAATGTTCTTTATATCCCTTCTTTCAATGTCAATCTTATCTCAGTAGCAAAATTATCTCAAAGCAACAATTGTTCTGTTCAATTCAATTCTAACTCTTGCTCTATTATGCAGAATCCTTCCATGGAAATGATTGGTATAGCTGATCTGCAAAATGGTTTATATGTCCTTCATTCCAATCTATCTCCTCCTTCCTGTAATTCTGTATCTACTGATAGTGATATATGGCATATGAGGCTAGGCCATCCATCTCATAAAGGTTTACAAACTATAGCTAAGATTTTCCCTTTTGTTTCTTGTAATGACAATGTTTCCCCTTGTGATTCTTGTCACTTTGCCAAACAAAGAAAACTCCCATTTCCTGATAGTATTACTTGCACAAATGAGGTTTTTAACATTCTTCATGCTGATTTATGGGGCCCCTTTTCTACTGTCTCTATGTTAGGCCACAAGTACTTTCTCACTCTAGTTGATGACCACTCTAGGTTCACATGGGTGATTTTCCTTAAAACCAAAGTTGAAACTAGAGATAGCTTTATAAACTTTGTAGCATGTGTTGAGAAACAATTTAATAAACATATAAAATGCTTGAGATCTGATAATGGTGCAGAATTTCTTGCCTTAAACAGTTTCTTATCTGCTAAGGGCATTCTACATCAAAAATCCTGTGTTGAAACCCCTCAACAAAATGGAATTGTTGAGAGGAAACATCAACACATTCTTAATGTAGCTAGGGCCTTGCATTTCCAATCCAATGTGCCTTTAACCATGTGGAATTTTTGTGTGCAGCAAGCTATCCACATCATTAACAGACTCCCTACCCCTTTACTCAAACTAAAATGCCCATATGAAATTCTATATCAGGAGCATCCCTCCCTCATGCACCTTAAAGTGTTTGGCTGTTTATGCTATGCTACATCTCTTATGGCCCATAGAACCAAATTTGACCCTAGAGCACACAAGGCTGTTTTCATAGGTTATAAAGAGGGCACTAAAGGCTACATCATGTATGACTTGACTCATCACAGTATTTTTGTATCAAGACATGTGATATTTTATGAAAACACCTTTCCTTTCAAATCTCGAACTCATTCCCAAGACAGACAAAACTCTGCTCCCAATGACAGTACCAATCCTGCTTTTACTTTATGTGATGATACAACCCCTAGTGTACCATCAGACAATATCCTGCCTGAAATACAACCACCAGGCAATCACTCCCCTGCACTGCAACCATCATACAATCATCCTCCTACACTACAACCAACAGATAATACCCTACCTGCTCTGCAACCATCAAATAATACCTTGCCCAATTCAAGATCTCCTCTTAATCTCCTCATTAATGATAATCCCAGTCCAAGCCCTCCTGTCCAAAGCTCTCCACCATCTCCCTTATCCATCAGTCCTATTCATCCTCCTGTCAATCTTAATGATGATCAGCCTCATATAAGACACTCTACTAGAACCTCTGACCCTCCCTCATATCTTGAAGATTATCACTGTTTTTCTACTTCTGCCAATACTCCCTCTTCTAAAGTTAATTATCCTTTGTCTTCAGTTTTGTCCTATAGCAATTGCAGTCCAGAATTCCATCATTTTTGTTGCTCGATTTCCTCTAATCATGAACCATCTAGTTTTTTGCAGGCTAACAAATTTGAATGTTGGAAGCATGCTATGAATGTTGAATTGCAGACTCTTGATGATAACCATACTTGGACATTAATGGATCTTCCACCTGGTAAGGTACCAATTGGATGCAGATGGGTATATAAAGTGAAATACAAGGCAGATGGATCCACAGAAAGATATAAAGCAAGGCTTGTAGCAAAAGGTTATACATAGATGGAGGGAGTAGACTACTTTGATACCTTTTCTCCTGTGGCTAAGATAACCACATTTCGAGTTCTTTTGGCTATAGCTTCTATCAAAGGTTGGCACCTAGAGCAATTAGATGTTAATAATGCTTTTCTGCATGGAGATTTACATGAAGAAGTGTATATGACATTACCTCCTGGACTTGTCACTTCCAATCCCTCACAGGTCTACAAACTTCATAAATCCCTATATGGTTTGAAACAGGCTAGTAGGCAATGGTATGCTAAACTTTCTTCTTTTTTAATTTCTCTTGGCTATTCACAATCTCAAGCTGATTGCTCTCTATATGTTAAATCCACCTCCACAAGTTTCACAACTTTACTAGTGTATGTGGATGACATAGTTCTAGCTGGTAATTCCCCTGATGAAATTAACTCTGTTAAGCATCTTTTGAACCAACAGTTTAGCATCAAAGACCTAGGTAAGCTGAGGTATTTTTTGGGTTTTGAGATTGCTAGGTCGACCAAGGGCATTTTCATGAACCAAAGGAAGTACACTTTACATCTGCTTGAAGACACGGGATATTTGGCAGCAAAACCATCATCCATACCTTTTGATCCCAATTTAAAATTGTCTGCTTCAGTTGGCTAACCTCTTGCTGATCCATCATCCTACAGGAGACTCATTGGTCGCCTCATCTACCTTACCAACAGCAGGCCTGATATCTCTTATGATGTACAGCATTTGAGCCAATATGTTGCAAAGCCTCTTACTCCTCATTACCAAGCTGCCACAAGAATATTAAGATACCTCAAATTTGCACCTGCCAAGGGTATTTTCTTCTCTGCTGTTAGCTCCCTCAAACTCTATGGATTTGCAGATTCAGATTGGGCCATATGTCCAGAAACCCGAAAATCCATCACAGGCTTTTGTGTTATCTTTGGTTCCTCTCTCATTTGCTGGAAATCTAAGAAACAAAACACCGTTCCCCGTTCTTCCACTGAAGCGGAATATAGAGCATTGGCCTCTTTATCTTGTGAACTACAATGGCTGCAATTCCTCTTCCGTGATTTCCTCATTGAATTTCCTCAAGCTGCTGCTGTTTACTGTGACAGCAAATCCGCTGTGTATCTTGCCCACAATCCTACCTTTCATGAAAGGAGTAAACACATTGAGTTGGATTGCCATGTCATTAGAGAAAAGATTGTATCCAAACTCATTCACTTGATGCCTATCTCTACTAAAGAGCAACTGGCAGATGTGTTCACTAAACCTTTACATTCTCCCCTTTTCACTTCTCTGCTATCCAAGCTAGGCCTTTGTAGCATCCAAAGTCCACCTTGAGGGGGGATATTATAATTATCACCTTATTATTATGTACAGCAGTCCCACATTAACTTCCAATACACCTTACTCTTGTATATATAAACAGTTTGTATCTTATCATTAATAATCAATGAAACAGTAATCTTTCTTCTTCTTCTTGAATGCAACTGTTTTCATCTTCTTTCTCTAACTGCATAACAAACTTCTGGTGCATAACAACAAGTTCTTTCTCTCATTCATGGTGAGTTCTGGTGCATAACAGCAAGCTCTCTCTCTCTCATTCATGATGAGTTTATGCACTGTTAATAATGTATTCATCAAAATTATATGACAACAATGATGTTCCCAAATAAACTAAGACAATTTCAACAAAGTTTGACAACAGATATATGAATATAGAGTTTGACAGTAAATAGAAATAAACACCTTTTTCATAATCTCCCTTAGAGCATGTGCAGTTAGGCCAACATATGGAATACAATACTTGTCCCAAAAGACAAAACAACCCATTTTCTTGTCATACTCAGCCTCAATTTCTATTTTATACCTAATGGTAGATTAAGATATGGAAGGTTACAAAACATTTCTCTAAAAGAATGAAAACATGGGATATTGAGGTAGCAAGAAAGAGAATACTTGGTTATAGGTGCAAAAGGATGATCGCAATAATTGCAAAGGAATGGAGTTACGGGCTCCTTGTTTGTCTTTTTACAACTAGGAAAAACTTCGTAGTACCACCCAAATATACCTGTCTTCAACCTCTTGGTTGTTCCAAGTGTGTTTACGAAAGTTTCCTTTTAGGCATTTTACAAGCAAACATTGATGTCATTAGATGGATATTAAAAGAATGCAATATAAGCAACATCGAAAGAAGGTTAAAGACAGATAAGTCTTACATGTCGAAGAGAAATCATATCCCATATGGTTTTGATATCTTTCGTAAAGGAGAAAGAATTATCTACAAATGACCCTTGGGAAGCAGAAGCTTGGGAAAGGGAATGTGAAATGACTTTGGATGGAACTGTTTCTCCTAATTTGAGGCTCAAAGTAAGAACATTAAAGTGAGAAAAAAATCGTTTAAAATGCATGAAAGTATTATGTGTTAGTGATAGAATGAAATTTTGGAAAAGGAGATAGACAGCGTGACAAACTTTGTTAAGAATTCAGTGACTTGAGGATGGTCGTAATTGATAAGTAATTTAGAGTCATTCCATGCATTGGAGAGGTTTAGCTTTTCAGTGACAGTTGTTGGTCCAGATGAATATTTATTGAAAGTATCAGCATGATAGACAAGAAATGAACAAAACAAAAATGTTCACCTTGATGTCATGTATAATAGCTTCAAAATGCTCCTGTCCATTCTGTTCTTTCACGGTCCATAGGTCAACAATACAAACAACAATCTTCCAGACATTGTTACCCTTCTGTAAATCAGATATCAAAATGGAGGGTCTCGACATGATGCTGTGAGATGAAAAGTAGAACACAGGAAAATACCATAAATTAGAATGTAGAAAATAAAACAAGCAGTATGTAGCTGAGATCTTTACTGATAAGAATAAAATTATAGTGATGTAAAGTGTTTTTGATAGTAAAAAGTAGAAAATTTTCAAGAACCATACCTCAGAAAGTTATATAACGAAACAACTCAGACTTCAGAATGTTAGAATCAAAACAACGAAAACTTTAAGAAACCTTAACCGATCAACACAAAGTTATAGTGTTGTAAGGTGTTTATAACAATGAAAAGTAGAAAACTTAAAAAAAAACCTCATAACGTTAGATAACGAAACAACCCACACTTCAAAATGTTAGATGACAAAACAACAAAAACTTTAAAAAATGTTAACTGATTAGCATAAAGTCATAGGGTTGTAAGGTGTTTTTCACAATGAAAAGTAGAAAAATTTCAAAAACCATACATCAAAAAGTTATATAACGAAACAACCTAGACTTCAGAATGTTAGATATCAAAACAACGAAAACTTTAAGAAACCTTAACCGAGCAACACAAAGTTATAGTGTTGTAAGGTGTTTATAACAATGAAAAATAGAAAACTTAAAAAAAAACCTCATAACGTTAGATAACGAAACAACCCACACTTCAAAATTATAGATGACAAAACAACAAAAACTTTAAAAAATGTTAACTGATTAGCATAAAGTCATAGGGTTGTAAGGTGTTTTTCACAATGAAAAGTAGAAAAATTTCAAAAACCATACATCAAAAAGTTATATAACGAAACAACCTAGACTTCAAAATGTTAGATATCAAAACAATGAAAACTTTAAGAAGCCTTAACCGATCAACACAAAGTTATAGTGTTGTAAGGTGTTTATAACAATGAAAAGTAAAAAACTTTAAAAAAAACCTCATAACGTTAGATAACGAAACAACCCACACTTCAAAATGTTAGATAACAAAACAACAAAAACTTAAAAAAATGTTAACTGATTAGCATAAAGTCATAGGGTTATAAGGTGTTTTTCACAATGAAAAGTAGAAAAATTTCAAAAACCATACATCAGAAAGTTAGATAACAAAATAACTCACACTTCTGAATGTTAGATAACAAAACAACGAAATATTGTTAGGTGTTTTCGGCAATGAGCTTTCCTTGTATATGAAGAAGAAGGGTTGAAGATGGAGCTAATGGGATGGCAAAAGAGATGGAGTGATAAAGGTGGAGAGACGAAAGAGAAGAGAGGGAAGCAGGGACGAAGCTATTCATCGGAGCAAGTGGGCATATACCCCCGCTATGACATATATGTATTAGTACTAGTAACATTGACATATGAATAAACATTACACTATAGAATACTATGATTGATTCAATTTTTCAATATATGTAATTCAATATTGAAATACGTGGTAATTACGATTGAAATCAATGATAACGCATTAGTATATGGTGTCATAAAATTCATATCAACTTTTGTATTAAATGTTTATTTGAATTCTTCAAAAAGTTAACATTTTCTTAGATAAATAGTTAAATATAAGTAAATTAGGGACTCTTAATTAGAACTTTTACTTGTGTACTCTTTTATTTCATAATTATTGTGATTACATTTAAAAACTAAAAAGAATATTATATATTTATTTTTAAAAATAACACATGCTTTAGGTTTAAGAGTAATATATTTATATTTTAAATATAATTTAATTGATATGTATATTATTAAATAATTTAAATTAATTATACACTATATTTAATTATGTCTTATAAATATAAATATTATGCAAATATTTTATAAGTATTAAGTAACATAATATATATATATATATATATATATATATATATATATATATATATATATATATATATATATATATATATATATATATATATATATATATATATATAATTTTAGTTTTTGCCCCCATAAATTCATTTTTAGGGCTCCGTCTCCATATCCGGAAGAAAGTGATTGAAGTGAAAAGTGATAAGTGAATAAAGATAACTACACTAATAATTAAGAGGGAGGGAAATATGAAATAGGATGCAAACATGGCCGATCGGAATTGACAAATGTATGTAATATTTATTATTTAGCTAATTACTTTTGTGGCAAATGAGTTTGTAAAATTAACAAATAAAAAGGTTATTTTAGGGATAATGAATGTATTTAATTTTCTTAGGTAAGATAGTTGATTAGGTGTTTAAAATTAAAATATAATAATTAATTTATTAATTGTTTTAACAATCTCTAGTCATAAAATGTTTTGCGTTTTTTTCTTCGAAAATTTTATATTACTCTTTCCGTCTCATATTAGATGTTCACTTTATGTACTTTTTATATTAATCTTTGTTCACATTGTGTCTCATATTTAAATGGCAGTAAATTATTGATAAAACTTTTAAAATGGATAAAGAAATTGTCACTTTTAAAAAAATATTAATAATAAATAATAGATTAATTACAAAAATTAAAATATAATAAATAAAAATAAATTATTGTAGTAAGTACTATATACAATGATATTTAAAGTCACAAAGAATTTAAAATAAAATAAAAACAAAGAAAACATCTAATAAAAAAACCTAATATAAAAGATAAGGAGTAACATATGAAAATCATATTACCAATTAGAAATTATCAATTGAGAAATGTATATATATATGTAATTTAGTACATGAGATATGGTAAAGACCATCACATGTATTTTGATTTATAAATTTAGACTAAAATAATTATAAAAAAAAACTTTTTCTCATTATAATAATTTCTTTCACAAAAATAAACCTATATTTTTAATCAAACATGTTATCAAATTATTTATGACTTTTTTTTCAGAATGAAAAAGACAGACGATCATACAAAACATAAATTTATTAAAATTAAAATATAAATAGAGTGTCATCAAATATTTATCATGTTAAATACAATCTGTATTTATTTTATAATAGTTAAAGAATGACTAATCTATTAGGATTTCTAAAAATGTAATAGAAATTAACTATTTCACTAAATAGTAAATATGATTTTAAAAGTTAAAGTTTTATTACATATAAAACAGATTACATGATTGGTTGGATCTTAGACATATCTGATTAATCTAAAAATGTATCAATTACATGTGTAACATATGAAATATTAAAAAGTATATTAAATGGATAGATATTTAAAATAAAATGAAATGGAAATTATTACCATATCTTATACTAATGGTAAAATAGATAAATAAATTAGTACCCCTAAGTTAAGATTTTTTTTCTAAAGAGTCTTGGTTTGATTCAGTTGTATATTTGTATCTTTTTTATTTGATTTGATTTCTCTTTTGATAAAAAAAAACACAACAGACAAAACTTTTAAACCCCGTTAAAATTGAAAATGAAACATAGATACGATGACAATGAGTAGTAAAAATGATTGGTATTCTTCTCAAAAACAATAAAACAAGAATGGTAGAAATTGTAATTATGGTATACCTCTGGTTTTATCCAATGCTCCATTGATTTGAAAGTTGAGTTGGTTCTTTGCCTTGAAAAAATGACAAGGATTTATAACCACTCTTTCGATGTAATACTCATGTTTTACTAGGACTTTAAAGCAATTGTTTTTCAGAGTTTTTCTATGTGCTACATAATAAATAATAAATTCTGTTCGGAATCTCTAATAATTTTTGTATTGAGTTAATTTATGAATTTAATTGATATGTAAAATAATTTTATATTATTAATTAATTATGAATGACTCTGATGCATCTATGAAGTAAATTTTTGACTTAAACAGTTTTTTGGTTTTATATAGTTAACGAGTTTTTAATTTTTAATTTTGGTCCCTCTAATTTTTATTTTTTGTTTGAGTTTTTATATTTAACTTTTTGTGTTGGTTTTAATCTGTAAAGTCAAAATACGCAGAAAAATCTGGAAGTTTTTTGGATTTTTCTGCAGATTTTACCTTTAAGGACTAAAACAACACAAAAGTGAGATATAAGAATTCAGACAAAAAAAAAATACAAGAATCAAAATCAAAAACTCACAAATTTATAAAGGAAAAAAACTATTTAAACCTATTTTTTTTTATATTTAGGATACATACCAATTAATCTATTAATTTATATAGAATTTGCTCCAATTTTAATTAAACTCCCATAAGATTGATCTTTTGAGTTAGTTTATCCTAAAATCGGATACCACGTGCCCCAAAATAAGTAAATAAGTATATTCACACATATGTAGTGAGAAGAACTTGATTCGGTGACATCAAAAGGATAGTTTAAATTTTATATAAAACAATTTATAAAGACATTGTTAATATTATTGTTATTATAATAATTTTATTTTCTAATTTGTAGATTATTTTTTTTTTTTTAAAAAGTAATACAAACCAAGCAATCCCTAATATCCGGGCAGCAAAAATAACTAAGACAATAACCACAATATCCTAAGGCATCATTAATTTGGTTATATGATGTCTCATCTTTGGATAGATGCTGGATTTCCTACTTTGTTCTGTCATCAACATTACCATAATAAGCCTTACACTTTCTAGGTTTATTCTCAAGCTAGTTGATGTAGAGAATTCCTCAAAAGCATCCATGTATAGTAGTCTCCATTGCTATCTTTCTCATCCACCTCAGTTCTCTTCATCATTTTGATTAGATCAATATAATACTGTAAAAATCATTTTTTTTTAAAGTCAAAACAAAAGACAATAATCTTAAAACACAAAAGATAATTTGTAATTAATTGACTATATAATGTATTGAAATTAAGTTTTAAGAGTATCTCCAATGACTCTTATAATTGTTTAACCTTATTTTTTGGTGCTAAATTAAGCATAATATTTAAGCAACTCTTATGAAAACAAATATATTTTATTACAATGACGATTAAAATTACAAACACACACTCCATCTGATGTTATGTAAATACAGAATGATCCAATAGCATTATGTCGTTTGATTCAATACCAGGGCATGCCAATTGGAATACACAAGTTCTAGACTATTTAAGAAAACACAAGACAATTCTTAAACAGAGAAAAAGTTTATATATTCAGTGTTGCTACTTTTTTTTTTTCTTTAAAGATTCTTTAGATTAAAACTTCTTTATTTATAATTCAATCTTATCTATTTAATAAAGGATTAGCAAGTGGCAATTTTCTTTTGAAAGACAAGTTTTATTAATTAAAAAATTATTTTAGTTGGTAAGAATTTATTATAAAGGTGATAGAAGATTTAATCTTCTGGATAAAATAAAAGAAAGGTAACAAATTGGATCGCAGGGAAACTCCATTAGCAATTTTTTAATTATTATGGCTTAATAATAAGTAATAAAATAGTTTAATATCGTTATGTAGAATAACTTTGGGATTCATTTTGTTCACTTAACTTAAAAAATGTTTATATTAATTTTTTAACTCTTTAAAATATCATGTTAATCATTTTTCTTCTTATTAGTAATAGAAAAACTCATAAATCAATCGTTAAATTCATCATTAAATAAATGAAAAGGACTAATATTATACGTTTTGAAGAGTTAATGGATCAATATAAACTTTTTTAACTTAAGAGATCAAAATGAACCCCACGGAAACAAAAAGGATATTAAATCATTTTTCATCTTTCAATTTTTCTCATCATTCTTCAATTTATTCTTTTCATTTATAACTCCTTTCCTTTTTCAACTTCTTAATTGACACCCAAAATTTAGTAGTTGATATTCTAACAACAATCTCAAACTTAAAGTAAACAAAATCGATAAAATATTTCCACCTAACTCCAAATAGGGTAGGATAGCCATAAGTCAAAAATAAGGTTCATTAAAACAAACAATGAAAATCAAATTCGATAGGGTTATGCAAGGTATAAAAATTAAACATGTTGGCTTGAAAGACTCGTGAGTACAAGAAATAAGTTTTCTCAGTGTGTTTAGATATAACAAATGAAATCAATTAAGAATGTACACAAGTTTTGAATAAGTAATACATACTAAAGTACGCTCTAAATAAGAATAATGTGTTTGACTTCTATTGCTCACCATGTTAGGTCTGAGATACACAACCTTAAGAGTATATCAAGCTTGGTGTAGTGCCAAATTTTCACAGTGAGTCTATTCAACTTTTAGCACAACTCAATAATTTCATGTTAAATTTTTTCGGAACATACAAAAATTTAACAACAACTTTCCTTATTAAACATGCATAAGAACATAAAAGAGTCGCATTTGTGGTGTATTAACCGTCATTAGATAACTTAGCATTATGACAAACACAAAAGTGTAACAACAAAAACCCATTATCATTAATCTGCATATAACCGTTTACAAATTCTAACAGATTATGACATAAACATAATACGAAAATTAAAGAAAATTAAAATTGACAATAATTCAAATAACAATGAAATTTAAATGAAAATAAAATAAAAAAATAAAATCATAATCATTATGGTGGTTGAGATCACCAGTCTACATGACGTTGGCTTCTCGATCATCTGGGGTGGGTAATGAATAAAGATCTAAGGACCGTTCCAAATGTTGAGTCTAAGAGGGAGAAGAACATTAATATGGTGCAGGTTGTTGGTTAGCAAACCTACCCAACTGAATGAGAAAATTAATACAAGGATCGTTGTATATGAAGAAAAATTGCGAACCAAAACGCAATGGAAATTAAAAAATTTCCTTTAGTGATCCTTACGAATGAGCATGATCAGTGATATAAATTGTTACCTCTTGTGGCGATTGAAACCTTTGATGCAGATCGAAGGAGTGATCACGAGCATTGAATGGTGACAACGCCTTTACTCAGTCCACACGAACAGATTCCTTCAGTCTCAGTGTTAGCTGCTACAAATGAAGGCTTTGAGTGAGTGAGTGAGTGAGTGAGAGAGAGAGAGAGAGAGAGAGAGAGAGAGAGAGAGAGAGAGAGAGAAACTAAATTTCATCAAGTGAAATGCTTTTGTACAAGGGTTCTATTTGTAGAACTACTTGTGTGGGCTGCAAGCTAAAAAACCCACTTAAGTGTAGATGACCCATATCTTATGGTATACCGGATATCACTTAAGTGCATGGTACCTTACCATATTTCGTATTCTACTTAAGTGTGTTGTACCTTACGATGTCCTACAATTCACTTAAGTGCACTGTATCTTATGGTGTTCCTTATTTACTCCATCTCTCATCAATCTGTCCTTTTTGTGTATGACCCTGTAGGTTTTCGCGACATTACCAATTATATTAAATCACGTATTTAACATAATAAATAGTGAGCGGTATCTGGCAACACATCACTGCTACCTATAACGCGAAAATGTCATGTGATATGACAAATCTTTTTTTATGATAATACTTGTGTGTACAATTAACCTTTCTGCCCTTATGTCTATATTAAACACAAGACGTAGACCGTATCATCATTGTCCAGTTCAATATTGGACCCTTTATACATTTATCTTGTTACGCAGGATGGGAAAATTTCTTCTAGGTCACTCATGTCCCTCAGCATGCTTCGTGGAGTACTTATCAAATGTCTTCATGGTCATCAAGTTACGGATAACGTTTGATCAACAATAAAGCACTCGACTCTACATCTAGGATTCATAGTGGTTTCAGGTCGAAGGGTGGTATACACCACTATCACCATGAGAATAACTTATGACACTTTGCATAACATTCTATGTAGTATTCTCATAGCGGGTCAATCTAGTATAAATATTACTCCTAATATTCATACCTATGTTTAAGACTTGATAACTCCTTATCCATGATCCATGAGATGTGATCATCAGTCTATATACATAATAGTCTTAATACTTTAATGTTATCCCACTTCACAACAAAGATCGAATATTGATACTTTAAGAATAGTGTCTTTATGTTTAATGGGATCTCATGATTAAGTCACACTTGATACATTAAACGGACTAGATATTCTAGGGACTTTATTAAACAAACATAATAAAGAAAAATCCTTTTATTGTTAATAAATAATTCTATACAAGTTTCAAAAGTATTGGCCTCTAGGGCTTACACCAACAATCTCTCACTAGCACTAGAGTCAATCAGGCATACCCCTAATACACATAGATCTAGTATGGCCATCATACTTCTGCTGCACAAGAGGCTTTGTCAGTGGGTCAGCAATATTGTCAAGTGTAGGTAATCTGCATATTTTCACATCTCCTCTATCTATTATCTCTCAAATGAGGTGATAACACTTAAGTATGTGTTTGGATCGTTAGTGAGATCTAGGCTCCTTAGCTTGTGCGATAGCACCATTGTTATCACAATAGAGACCAATGGGATCCATAATGCTAGGAGCTATACTAAGTTCACTAATGAAGTTTTTTATCCAAACAACTTCCTTTGATGCACTTGAGGCAACAATATACTCGACCTCGGTTGTAGAATCAGCAAATGTTTCTTGCTTTGAACTTTTTCAGCTCACAGCGCCACCGTTTAAGTAGAACACATAACCAGATTGTGATCTAAAGTCATCCTTATTTGTATGGAAGCTAGCATCGGTGTATCCAATTACATCAAGCTCTTCCTGACCTTCATAGATCAAGAATGAGTCCTTAGTCCTTCTCAAATACTTAAGGATATTCTTGACAGCTACCCAACGAGCATCAACGAGATCAAATTGGTACCTACTCGTTGCACTTAAAGCATATGAGACATCTAGTCGAGTACATAATATGGCATACATGATAGATCCTATTACAGATGCATATGGAATCTTATTCATGTGATCCATTTCTTTCTTAGTTGAAGGGGATTGTGTTTTTGATAGACACGTGCCATATTGCATATGTATGAATCCTTTCTTGGAATCATGCATATTAAAGTATCTCAACACTTTGTCTATCTATGTACTCTGACTTAGGCCACACAGTTTTTATGATCTATCTCTATAGATCCTGATTCCTAATATATAGGTTGTTTCACCTAGGTCCTTCATAGAAAAGAATATCCCTAACCAAGTCTTTACTTGTTGCAGGGTATGGACATCATTTCTAATGAGTAATATGTCATCTACATATCACACCAGGAATACGATCATGCTCCCACTAACCTTCTTGTAGACACAAGGCTCATCTTTATTCTTGATGAATCCATATTGTTTTACTGTTTCATTAAAATGAAGATTCCAGCTTCTGAAAGCTTACTTCAATCCATAGATTGATCTCTGTAACTTGCATATCTTTTGGGCTTCTTCTAAAATGTAAAATCCTTTAGATTTTGTCATGTACACATCCTCAAGAAGATGCCCATTAAGGAAAGCAATTTTGACATCCATCTGTAGGAGAAGAGCGATCCATAATGCAGTGGAATTTAAAATTTCTCCTTTAGTGATCCTTACGAATGGGCATGATCAGTGATAGAATCATTACCTCTTGTGGTGATTGTAACCTTTGATGCAGATCTACAAAGGGATCACAAACGTTGAACGATGACAACGCCTCTACTCAGTCCACAGGAACGGATTCCTTCAATCTCAGTGCTAGCTGCTACGAATGAAGGCTTTGAGTGAGAGAGAAAGAGAGAAACAAAATTGCAACTGCACAAATGCTTCTACACAAGGGTTCTATTTATAGAACCACTTGTGTGAGTTGCAAGCTAAAAAAAGCCTACTCAAGTGTATGCGGCCCATATCTTATAATATGCCAAAATCACTTAAGCGTGTGGTACCTTACCATATTTCGTATTCTACTTAAGTACACCGTACCTTACGATGTTCTACAATTCACTTAAGTGTGTCGTACATTACGGTATTCCTTAGTTACTCTATCTCTCATCAATCCGTCCTTTTGTGTGTGACCCTGTAGGTTTTCACGGCATTGGCAATTATATTAAATCACGTATTTAACATAATAAACAGTGAGCGGTATCTAGCAACACATCGCTGCTACCAAAGACACGAAAATGTCATGTGATATGACAAATCCTTTTGTGATAATAATTATGTGTATAATTACCCTTTTGCCCTTATGTCTATATTGAACACAAGGCATAGACCGTGTCATCCTTGTCCAGTTCAATATTGGACCCATAGACATTTATCCTGTTACGCAGGATGGGAAAAATCCCATCTAGGTCACTCATGTCCCTTAGCATGCTTCGTGGAATACCCATCAAATGTCGTTATGGTCATCTAGTTACGGATAACGTTTGATCAGCAATAAGGCACTCGACTCTACATCTAGGGTCCATAGTGGTTTCAGGTCGAAGGGTGGTATACACCATTATCACCATGAGAATAACTTATGACACTTTGCATAACATTCTATATAGTATTCTCATAGCGGGTCAATCCAGTATAAATATTACTCTTAATATTCATACCTATGTTGAAGACTTGATAACTCTTTATCCATGATCCATGAGATGTGATCATCAGTCTATATATATAATAGTCTTAATGCTTTAATGTTATCCCACTTCACAATAAAGCTTGACTATGGATACTTTAAGAATAGTGTCCTTATGTTTAATGTGATCTCATGATTAAGTCACACTTGATACATTAAACGGGCTATCTATTCTAGGGACTTTATTAGACAAACACAATAAAGAAAAATCCTTTTACTATTAATAAATAATTCAATACAAGTACCAAAATTATTGGCCTCTAGGGCTTACACCAACAATCTCCCACTAGCACTAGAGCTAATCAGGCATATCCCTAATGCCCATAGATCTAGTATGGCCATCATGCTTCTGCTGCTCAAGAGGCTTTGTCAGTGGGTCAACAATATTGTCAAGTGTAGGTACTCTGCATATTTTCACATCTCCTCTATCTATTATCTCTCGAATGAGGTGATAACGCCTAAGTATGTGTTTGGATCATTGGTGAGATCTAGGTTCCTTAGCTTGTGCGATAGCACCATTGTTATCACAATAGAGACTAATGGGATCCATAATGCTAGGAACTATGCCAAGTTCACTAATGAACTTTTTGATCCAAACAACTTCCTTTGTTGCACTTGAGGCAGCAATGTACTCGGCCTCGGTTGTAGAATCAACAACTATATCTTGCTTTGAACTTTTCCAACTCACATCGCCACCGTTTAAGAAAAACACATAACCAGATTGCGATCTAAAGTCATCCTTATCTGTCTGGAAGCTAGCATCGGTGTATCAAATTACAGCCAACTCTTCCTGACCTCCATATATCAAGAATGAGTCCTTAGTCCTTCTCAAATACTTAAGGATATTCTTGATATCTACCCAATGAGCATCACTAGGATCAGATTGGTACCTACTTGTTGCACTTAAAGCATACGAGACATCTGGTCGAGTACATAACATGGCATACATGATAGATCCTATTACAGATGCATATGGAATCTTATTCATGTGATCCCTTTCTTCCTTAGTTGAAGGGGATTGTGTTTTTGATAGACACAGACCATGTTGCATAGGTATGAATCCTTTCTTGGAATCATGCATATTAAAGCGTCTCAGCACTTTGTCTATGTACATACTCTGACTTAGGCCAAGCAGTTTTTATGATCTATCTCTATAGATTCTGATTCCTAATATATAGGCTGCTTCACCTAGGTCCTTCATAGAAAAGCATTTCCCCAACCAAGACATTACTTGTTGCAGGGTAGGGACATCGTTTCCAATGAGTAATATGTCATCTACATATAATACCAGGAAAATGATCATGCTCCCACTAACCTTCTTGTAGACACAAGGCTCATCTTCGTTCTTGATGAATCCATATTGTTTTACTGTTTCATCAAAACGTAGATTCCAGCTTCTGGAAGGTTGCTTCAATCCATAGCTTGATCTTTGTAACTTACATATCTTTTGGGCTTCTTCTGGTATGTCAAATCCTTCAGGTTGTGTCATGTACACATCCTCAAGAAGATTCCCATTAAGGAAAGCAGTTTTGACATCCATCTGCCATATTTCATAATCATGATATGCAGCGATAGCAAGTAAAATCCGAACAGATTTAAGCATTGCAACTGGTGAAAAGGTCTCAGCATAGTCAACCCCATGAATTTGTTTATATCCTTTTGCAACT
Source organism: Lathyrus oleraceus (assembly GCF_024323335.1). Lineage (NCBI taxonomy): Eukaryota > Viridiplantae > Streptophyta > Magnoliopsida > Fabales > Fabaceae > Lathyrus > Lathyrus oleraceus. Next base: position 118,440,689 of record NC_066579.1, read on the forward strand.
AGTCTTGCCTTATAGGTATGTACCTTACCATCCATGTCAGTCTTCTTTTTGAAGACCCACTTGCATCCTATAGGGTTAACTCCTACAGGAGGCTCTACCAAGGTCCAAACTTGGTTTGTGTACATGGAATCCATTTCAGATTTCATGGCTTCTAGCCACTTCTCAGACTCGGGACCAGTTATGGCCTCTTGGTAGGTCACATGCTCATCTTGATCCATGAGTAATAGATCATCTTGATCAGTTATGAGATATCCATATCTCTCAGGTAGGTGACGTATCCTGCTTGACCTACGCTGGTCTTGTTCTACTTGAGCAGGTTGCTCTTCCCCAACTACTTGTGTTTCCTACTCTAATTCCTCCATAGGTATATCAATGCTTTGTGATTCTTTAATTTCTTCAAGCTCTACTTTCCTCCCACTGATTCCTTTGGAAATAAAATCCTTTTCTAGGAAAACTCTAGTTCGAGCGACAAACACTTTGCCCTCAGAAGGATTGTAGAAGTAATACCCTCTTGTTTCTTTAGGATACCCCACAAATAAGCATTTGTCAGATTTGGGCTCAAGCTTAGTTGAAATTTGTCATTTCACATAAACTTCGCAACCCCAAATCTTCATGTAAGACATGTGGTTTGTTACCACTCCATATCTCATATGGTATCTTCTCAACCTTTTTGGATGGAACATGGTTAAGTGTGTAAACTGTTGTCAATAGTGAATGTCCCTGAAAGGAGTTTGGAAGATCGGCGTGACTCATCATGAATCAGACCATGTCTAATAAGGTTTGATTTCTTCTCTCAGATACACCGTTCCATTGGGGTGTTCCAGGAGGAGTAAGTTGGGATAGGATCCCACACTCTTTCAGATGGTCATCAAACTCTATGCTTAAATATTCACCACCTCGATTTGATCGAAGAGTTTTAATATTCTTACCTAGTTGGTTTTGTACCTTATTCTTGAATTCCTTGAACTTCTCAAAGGACTCTGATTTGTGTTTCGTTAAATACATATAACCATATCTACTAAAATCATCAATAAATGTGATGAAGTACTGAAAACCTCCTCTGGCTGGTATGTTCAGTGGTCCACATACATTAGTATGTCTGAGGGTCAAAAGATTATTAGCTCTTTCATATTTTCCTGTGAATGGAGACTTTGTTATCTTTCCAATTAAACAAGATATGCATGTCTCATATGATTCATAATCAAAATAGTCCAAGATTCCATCTTTATGGAGTTTGGAAATGCGTTTCTCATTTATGTGGCTTAATCGACAATGTCAAAGGTAAGTTGGATTTAACTCATTAGGTTTCATCCTTTTAGTATTAATGTTATAAATAGGCATTTCAAGATCAAGGACATATAATCCATTGTTCATTTGCGCAGTAGCATAGAATATATCATTCAGATAAATGGACCAATAATCGTTCTTTATTATGAAAGAAAAAACAAACTTTTCCAAACAAGAAACATAAATAATATTCCTGCTAATTGCAGGTACATAATAACAGTTCTCTAACTGAATTATTAAACCACTAGGTAAAGTCAATACATAAGTTCCAACGGCTAAAACACTGACCTTTGCTCCATTACCAACTCGTAGGTCAACTTCACCTTTTTCCAAATCTCTACTCCTTTTTAGCCCCTGCACATAGGTACAAATCTGAGAACCATATGCAATATCTAATACTCATGATGCAGAAGTAGATAGATTAATTTCAATAACAAAAATACCTGAAGTTGAAGTCTCTACTCCATTCTTCTTATCTTCCAGGTACTTTGGGCAGTTTCTCTTCCAGTGTCTGGTCTTACCGCAATGGAAGCAAGTGCCATCCTTTGTTATGCCTCCACCAGGCTTCAAAGCAGGAGCAATGGGTTTGGGTTTGCCAACTTCCTTGCTTTTCCTTTTACCACCCTGTTTGGTGGGCCTTTTGTTATGTTTCTTTCCATTTACGATCATTAGAATCGACTTCCCTTTTGACTTTAGATTCTACTCAGCAGTTCTTAACATGCCTAGCAGTTCAGGAAGAGTTTTATCCATATCATTCATGTTTAATTAAGGACAAAATGACTTAAGCTCTCTAGCAACGATTGCAAGATCAAATCAGTCGCAAGTTCCTTTCTGAGGGGAAAACCCAACCTCTCAACGTTCTCCACATACCCAATCATCTTGACCACATGGGGACCTACAGGGGCTCCCTCAGCTAACTTGCCTTGAAAAAGGGCTTTTGAAACTTCAAACCTTTCATGCCTTGCCTGCTATTGATAGAGCATCTTCAGGTGTCCGATCATATCGAACATTGCCATGTTCTCATGTTGCTTTTGCAACTCCGAGTTCATGGTAGCTAGCATGAGGCAAGAAGCTTCATTGGCTTCATCGACATGCTTGTTATAAGCATGTATTTCTGCCTTAGATGCAGAATTAGGAGCTTCCTACAAGACATACAACTTTTTATCATGCTTGAGGATAATCCTCAGATTTCGGTGCCAATCCAGAAAATTTATCCCAGACAATTTTTCCTTATCAAAGATTGATCGCAAAATGTTGTTATAGGTGTTTGTTGTCATGGTAATCTACATGAAAAATATGAAAATACAAGTATCATTAAAATTACATATTCAATTAGGCCTTTAATTAAATATGCTCCCACTATTTTACTCAAAACAAATGATCTTCACCATTTGATTTGAAAAATCCCGTTGGAAGATTTTCTAGTGGGTCGAGATCCACATTTCACGTTATTTCAAGTCCACGTAGGCGGATTACCCAAAACTAGGTTATTTAGGTAGGAACTCCTTTCAATTGTATCTAATACAACTCTCGAATATTTTAGTTGGGTGAATAACTCCTTATTCCAATCCATCGTATGGATCATTTCCAACTCTTGCTTATAAACGTATATAATCTTATTATAATTTGTTTAGTTAAGTTTGACCCATTGTTTTAGCAATTGGATATTACAATTATCCCATCGCACCTTACTAATATAGTACATGCACCTCGCATAGGTGAAACCTACACTATTCGATACTAGTCTTGACGAGTGCTAAAACTTGGAAAGCATAAACTTAATATTTAATTTGAGGGAATTTGCAATTATTTTGATCTCACTGACTTATTTATCATGTAAATCATCTCTCACATGCATCAACATACATTCACATGAATCAATATATATATACAAAATGAAACAGTTAAGGCCCCTAGAGCAATTGTTCTCCCAAGCCAATGAGAGAACCTAAGCTAACCTAATAACGATCTAAGCTTCTTCAAGCACGATCTTCAAGGTTGTCCTCCTTTGATATTATGTTCTTCTCTTTCTTCATAATATTACATTACATAAAAGAAACTCGTTTTACATCCGAGGGAGTGAGATGAGAAAAGAAGCTACATTAAGAGATTAAAAGAGAGGCACGACACGCATACCGTATTTTAAAATCCCAAAAACAAAATAAAGGAAAACTAAGGCCATAATTGATCACCACAACATAATAATAATAAACACATTTTTATTATTATTAATTTAAATTATGTTAATTAAATAAACCAAATTAAATTTCGATGATTGATCACACTATGCAGAGGTAGCCGGGGGTTCCGCTGCCTAGTCAGTGGACAATGGTTCCGCTGACCGTTCAGCGGAAAGGGGTCAAGGGGGCAGTTCCTCATGTGGGGTTGTTAGGGGCAGCACCCCGACGCAAAATTTTAATGAACAATTCATTTCAAACCGATGTCATTTTTCGCATCAACACTTAATACTTTAAAGCACAACTCTTGTGCAGTCACAACCCTAATCGCATAACTCTTTGACAGCACAACCCTTGTACCGTCATGAACCTTAATGCAATAATTTCATACTGTTAAACACACCTCGATTGATAATTCAATATGATTGATCAACCCGTCATTACTTCACCATACTAATGTCGGATTCCAAAGCAAATGACCATTGATCACTCAAAGGAATAACAATCATTAAGTGTTTGAGTTAACGAAATAGAAACACTATATCGTTTATACCATATTTTGCATTAGAATTACTTATATCATATATATAAATTGATCAATCTCATTTGTGTAACCTATGGACGATCGATGTATCGCTGCTTCACCATAATAACGTTGGATTCCAAAGCATAGTTAACATCGATCATCCAAATCGTACACACATGATGCCAAATTTAATTACTCGTTTATCATTTAATTCATTCTGTCTTTTAATCGTATTAATACATAAAATACAGAAAATAAATAGCTATCAGATGCATGGTTTCGTAAATGGATCTGATACCACTGAAGGAAAATTGCTATCCAAAATGCAGCGAAGATTAAAATTTTTCCTTTAGTGATCCTTACGAATGGGCATGATCAGTGATAGAAACCATTACCTCTTGTGGCGATTGAAACCCTTGATGCATATCTAAGGAGTGATCATGAGGGTTGAATGGTGACAACGCCTCTACTCAATCCACACGAACGAATTCCTTCAGTCCCAGTGCTAGATGCTACGAATGAAGGCTTTGAGTGGGAGAGAGGGAGAGAGAGAGAGAGAGAGAGAGAGAGAGAGAGAAACAAAATTTCATCAAGTGAAATGCTTCTACACAAGGGTTCTATTTATAGAACTACTTGTGTGGGCTGCAAGCTAAAAATGCCACTTAAGTGTATATGTCCCATATCTTATGATATACCGAATATCACTTAAGCGCATGGTACCTTACCATATTTCCTATTCTACTTAAGTGCGTTGTACCTTACGATATTCTACAATTCACTTAAATGCACCGTATCTTACAGTGTTCCTTATTTACTCTATCTCTCATCAATCTGTCCTTTTTGTGTATGACCCTGTAGGTTTTCGCGATATTACCAATTATATTAAATCACGTATTTAACATGATAAACAATGAGCGGTATCTAGCAACACATAACTGCTATCCAAGACACGAAAATGTCATGTGATCTGACAAATCCTTTTTTATGATAATACTTGTGTGTACAATTACCCTTTTTGCCCTTATGTCTCTATTGAACACAAGACATAGACCGTGTCATCCTTGTCCAGTTCAATATTGGGCCCTTTAGATATTTATCTTGTTACGCAGGATGGGAAAATTCCATCTAGCTCACTCATGTCCCTCAACATGCTTCGTGGAGTATCCATCAATTGTCTTTATGGTCATCTAGTTACGAATAACGTTTGATCAGCAATAAGGCACTCGACTCTACATCTAGGGTCCATAGTGGTTTCAAGTCGAAGGGTGGTATACACCACTATCACCATGAGAATAACGTATGACACTTTGCATAACATTCTATGTAGTATTCTCATAGCGGGTCAATCTAGTATAAATATTACTCCTAATATCCATACCTATGTTTATGACTTGATAACTCCTTATCCATGATCCATGAGATGTGATCATTAGTCTATATACATAATAGTCTTAATACTTTAATGTTATCCCACTTCACAACAAAGATCGGATACTGATTCTTTAAGAATAATGTCTTTATGTTTAATGGGATCTCATGATTAAGTCACACTTGATACATTAAACGGACTAGCTATTCTAGGGACTTTATTAAACAAACATAATAAAGAAAAAGCCTTTTATTATTAATAAATAATTCTATTCAAGTACCAAAAGTATTGGCCTCTAGGGCTTACACCAACAATCTTCCACTAGCACTAGAGTCAATCAGGCACACCCCTAATACCCATAGATCTAGTATGGCCATCATGCTTCTGCTGCACAAGAGGCTTTGTCAGTGGATCAGAAATATTGTCAAGTGTAGGTAATTTGCATATTTTCACATCTTGTATATCTAGTATCTCTCGAATGAGGTGATAACTCCTAAGTATGTGTTTGGATCGTCTGTGATATCTAGGCTCCTTAGCTTGTGCGATAGCACCATTGTCATCACAATAGAGATCAATGAGATCCATAATGCTAGGAACTATAACAAGTTCACTAATGAAGTTTTTGATCCAAACAACATCCTTTAATGCACTTGAGGCATCACTATACTCAGCCTCGGTTGTAGAATCAACAAATGTATCTTGCTTTGAACGTTTTCAGCTCACAGCGCCACTGTTTAAGCAGAACACATAACCAGATTGCAATCTAAAGTCATTCTTATTTGTCTAGAAGCTAGCATCGGTGTATCCAATTGTATCAAGCTCTTCCTGACCTTCATATGTCAAGAGTGACTCCTTAGTCCTTCTCAAATACTTAAGGATATTCTTGAGCGCTACCCAATGAGCATCACCGAGATCAAATTGGTACCTACTCGTTGCACTTAAAGCATATGAGACATCTAGTCGAGTACATAATATGGCATACATGATAGATCCTATTGCAGATGCATATGAAATCTTATTCATGTGATCCCTTTCTTCCTTAGTTGAAGGGGATTGTGTTTTTGATAGACACGTGCCATATTGCATATGTATGAATCCTTTCATGGAATCAAGCATATTAAAGCCTCTTAACACTTTGTCTATCTATGTACTCTAACTTAGGCCAAGCAGTTTTTATGATCTATCTCTATAGATCCTAATTCCTAATATATAGGTTGTTTCACCTAGGTCCTTCATAGAAAAGAATTTCCCTAACCAAGTCTTTACTTGTTGCAAGGTATGGACATCATTTCCAATGTGATCATGCTCCCACTAACCTTCTTGTATACACAAGGCTCATCTTTATTCTTGATGAATCCATATTGTTTTACTGTTTCATTAAAATGAAGATTCTAGCTTCTGGAAACATGCTTCAATCCATAGAGTGATCTCTGTAACTTGCATATCTTTTGGGCTTCTTCTAAAAGGTGAAATCCTTCAGGTTGTGTCATGTACACATCCTTAAGAAGATCCCTATTAAGGAAAGCAATTTTGACATCCATCTTCCATATTTCATAATCATGACATGCAGCGATAACAAGTAAAATCCGAACAGATTTAAGCATTGCAACTGGTGAAAAGGTTTCATCATAGTCAACCCCATTAATTTGTTTATATCCCTTTGCAACTAGTCTTGTCTTATAGGTATGTACCTTACCGTTCATGTCAATCTTCTTTTTGAAGACCCACTTGTATCCTATAAGGTTAACTCCTACAGGAGGCTCTACCAAGGTCCAAACCTGGTTTGTGTACATGGAATCCATTTCAGATTTCATGGCTTCTAGCCAATTCTCAGACTCAAAACCACTTATGGCCTCTTGGTAGGTCACAGACTCATCTTGATCCATCAGTAATACATCACCTTGATCAGTTATGAGATATCCATATCTCTCAGGTAGGTGATGTATCATGCTTGACCTACATTGATCTTGTTCTACTTGAGAAGGTTGCTCTTCCACAACTACTTGTGTTTCGTGCTCTAATTCCTCCATAGGTTTATCAATGCTTTGTGATTCTTTAATTTCTTCAAGCTCTACTTTCCTCCCATTCCTTTGGAAATAGAATCCGTTTTGGGAATAATCCAGTTCGAACAACAAACACTTTTCCCTCAGAAGGATTGTAGAAGTAATACACTCTTATTTCTTGTCGGATACCCCACATAAATAATATTCCTACTAATTGTAGGTACATGATAACAGTTCTCTAATTGAATTATTAAACCACTAGATAAAGTCAATACATAAGTTCCTACGGCTAAAACACCAACCTTTGCTCCATTACCAACTCGTAGGTCAACTTCACCTTTTTCCAAATCTCTACTCCTTTTTAGCCCCTGCACATAGGTACAAATGTGAGAACCGCGTGCAATATCTAATACTCATGATACAGAAGTAGATAGATTAATTTCAATAACAAAAATACCTGAAGTTGAAGTCTCTACTCCATTCTTCTTATCTTCCAGGTACTTTGGGCAGTTTCTCTTCCAGTGTCCGGTCTTACCACAATAGAAGCAAGTATCATCCTTTGTTATGCCTCCACCAGGCTTCAAAGCAGGAGCAATGGGTTTGGATTTGGCAACTTCCTTGCTTTTCCCTTTACCATCCTGCTTGGTGGGTCCTTTGTTATGTTTCTTTCCATTTACGATCATTAGAATCGACTTCCCTTTTGACTTTAGATTCTACTCAGCAGTTCTTAACATGCCTAGCAGTTCAGGAAGAGTTTTATCCATATCATTCATGTTTAATTAAGGACAAAATGACTTAAGCTCTCTAGCAACGATTGCAAGATCAAATCAGTCGCAAGTTCCTTTCTGAGGGGAAAACCCAACCTCTCAACGTTCTCCACATACCCAATCATCTTGACCACATGGGGACCTACAGGGGCTCCCTCAGCTAACTTGCCTCGAAAAAGGACTTTTGAAACTTCAAACCTTTCATGCCTTTCCTGCTATTGATAGAGCATCTTCAGGTGTCCGATCATATTGAATGCTGCCATGTTCTCATGTTGCTTTTGCAACTCCGAGTTCATGGTAGCTAGCATGAGGCAAGCAGCTTCATTGGCATCATCGACATGCTTGTTATAAGCATCTATTTCTGCCTTAGGTGCAGAACTAGGAGGTTCCTCCAAGACATACAACTTTTTATCATGCTTGAGGACAATCCTCAGATTTCGATGCCAATCCAGAAAATTTGTCCCAGACAATTTTTCCTTATCAAGGATTGATCGTAAAATGTTGTTATAGGTGTTTGTTGTCATGGTAATCTACATGAAAAATATGAAAATATAAGTATCATTAAAATAACATATTCAATTAGGCATTTAATTAAATATGCTCCCACTATTTTACTCAAAACAAATGATCATCACCATTTGATTTGAAAAATCCCGTTGGAAGATTTTCTAGTGGGTCGAGATCCACATTTCACTTTATTTTATGTCTGCGTAGGCTGATTACACAAAACTAGGTTATTTAGGTAGGAACTCCTTTCAATTGTATCTAATATAATTCTCGAATATTTTAGTTGGGTGAATAACTCCTTATTCCAATCCATCGTATGGATCATTTCCAACTCTTGCTTCTAAACGTATATAATCTTATTATAATTTGTTTAGTTAAGTTTGACCCATTATTTTAGCAATTGGATATTACAATTATCCCATCGCACCTTACTAAAATAGTACATGCACCTCACGTAGGCGAAATCTACACTATTCGATACTAGTCTTGACGAGTGCTAAAACTTGGAAAGCATAAACCTAATATTAATTTGAGGGAATTTGCAATTATTTTGATCTCACCGGCTTATTTATCATATAAATCGTATCTCACATGCATCAACATACATTCACATGAATCAATATACATACAAAATGAAACTGTTATGGCCCCTAGAGCAATTGTTCTCCCAAGCCAATGAGAGAACCTAAGCTAACCTAATAACGATCTAAGCTTCTCCAAGCAAGATCTTCAAGGTTGTCCTCCTTTGATATTGTATTCTTCTTATTCTTCATAACATTACATTACATAAAAGAAACTCATTTTACATACGAGAGAGTGAGATGAGAAAAGAAGCTACATTAAGAGATTAAAAGAGAGGCACGACACGCAGACCGTATTTTAAAATCCCAAAAATAAAATAAAGGAAAACTAAGGCCATAATTGATCACCACAACATAATAATAATAAATGCATTATTATTATTAGTTTAAATTATGTTAATTAAATAAACCAAATTAAATTTTGGCGATTGATCACACTACGTAGAGTTAGTCAGGGGTTCCGCTGACCGTTCAGCGGACAGGGGTCAAGGGGGTAGTGCCCCATGCAGGGTTGTTAGGGGCAGCACCCCGACGCAAAATTTTAATGAACAATTCATTTGAAACCGACGTTATTTTTCGCATCAACACTTGATACTTTAAAGCACAACTCTTGTGTTGTCACAACCCTAATCACATAACTCTTTGACAACACAACCCTTGTCCCGTCATGAACCTTAATGCAACAATTTCATACCTTCAAACACACCTCGATTGATAATTCATTATGATTGATCAACCCGTCATTACTTCACCATACTAATGTCGGATTCCAAAGCGAATGAACATTGATCACTCAAAGGAATAACAATCATTAAGTGTTTGAATTAACAAAATAGAAACGTTATATCATATATACCATATTTTGCATTAGAATTACTTATATCATATATATAAACTGATCAATCTCATTTGTGTAACCTATGGACGATCGATATATCGCTGCTTCACCATATTAACGTCGGATTCCGAAGCATAGTCAACATCAATCATCCAAATCGTACACACATGATGCCAAATTTAATTACTCATTTATTATTTAATTCATTCTGTATTTTAATCGTATTAATACATAAAATACAGAAAATAAACATCTATCAGATGCATGGTTTCGTAAGTGGCTTTGATACCACTTAAGGAAAATTGCAATCCAAAATGCAACGGAGATTAAATTTTTTCCTTTAGTGATCATTACGAATAGGCATGATCAGTGATAGAAACCATTACCTCTTATGGCGATTGAAACCTTTGATGCAGATCTAAGGAGTGATCACAAGCGTTGAATGGTGACAACGCCTCTACTCAGTTCACACGAACCGATTCCTTCAGTCCTAGTGCTAGCTGCTACGAATGAAGGCTTTGAGTGAGTATGTGTGTGTGTGTGTGTGTGTGTGTGTGTGTGTGTGTGCGTGTGTGTGTGTGTGTGTGTGTGAGAGAGAGAGAGAGAGAGAGAGAGAAACTAAATTTCATCAAGTGAAATGCTTTTGCACAAGGGTTCTATTTATAGAACTACTTGTGTGGGCTGCAAGCTAAAAAACCCACTTAAGTGTATGTGGCCTATATCTTATGGTATACCGAAAATCACTTATGCGCCTGGTAACTTACCATATTTCATATTCTTTTTAAGTGCACCGTACCTTACGATGTTCTACAATTCACTTAAGTGCACCATACCTTACGGTGTTCCTTATTTACTCTATCTCTCATCAATCCATCCTTTTGTGTGTGACCCTGTAGGTTTTCGCGACATTGATAATTATATTAAATCATGTATTTAACATAATAAACAGTGAGCGACATCTATCAACATATCACTGCTACCCAAGACACGAAAAGGTCCTGTGATCTGACAAATCCTTTTTTGTGATAATACGTGTGTGTACAATTACCCTTTTTGCCCTTATGTCTCTATTGAACACAAGGCATAGACCGTGTCATCCTTGTCCAGTTCAATATTGGGCCCTTTATACATTTATCTTGTTACGCAGGATGGGAAAATTCCATCTAGGTCACTCATGTCCCTCAGCATGCATCGTGGAGTACCCATCAAATGTCTTTATGGTCATCCAGTTATGAATAACATTTGATTAGCAATAAAGCACTCGACTCTACATCTATGGTCCATAGTGGTTTCAGGTCGAAGGGTGGTATACACCACTATCACCATGAGAATAACTTATGACACTTTGCATAACATTTTATGTAGTATTCTAATAGCGGGTCAATCCAGTATAAATATTACTCCTAATATTCATACCTATGTTTAAGACTTGATAACTCCTTATCCATGATCCATTAGATGTGATCATCAGTCTATATACATAATAGTATTAAGGATTTAATGTTATCCCACTTCACAATAAAGCTCGACTACATATACTTTAAGAATAATGTCCTTATGTTTAATTGGATCTCATGATTAAGTCACACTTGATACATTAAACAGACTATCTATTCTAGGGACTTTATTAAACAAACATAATAAAGAAAAATCCTTTTATTTGTAATAAATAATTTGATACAAGTACCAAAAGTATTGGCCTTTATGGCTTACACCAATAGTATAAACCATGGAAAAGAGCAAGAGATTCCCCCACATCACAATGACGACACCTAGGAGCAGCTTCCTATGTGTCCCCTTCATGAGTGATGTAGGTACCAACCAAGTTCATATCATCATAGATATCATACATGAAGAAAAATGCATGCAACTCTTTCATGTGTGCAGAAAACTTTAGTGTTGACTAGGACAGTTCTTGGGTTTGTTCCTGGTGATCTTAGGATTAGGATTGTTCCACTCCCCCACTTATTTTGAAGGTTTTCTTCACCTTATCGCATAAGTGTTTCATCTAAACTATATCAATTAGTCTTTTCAATTTCTTCAGAAGGCCTTTAAAGATGTCTTATACGCCATCATATTTTCACAACTTTATTCTGACTGAAGCATGGCATATAACTTTTGAGTCGCTCTTTTTTGTAGCATTAATATCATCTACAATCAATTCCCTTAAATTAATATTAGAATCAAGAATAATTGCTCTGATCACCATTTCTCTTGTTGTGGCAAGTTCAATCCACAATAATTGCTTTCAATGTTTTAGTGGTAGAAAGATTCTTAGGCCTTGGGTACAAGTTTCAGATGCTTTATATCAATCTTTCATGGTACGTTGTTTTGGTCCATGTTTGAAATGAAACCATTCAATTAGCATCCAATAAGGCAAAAATTTCCACCAACTACTCATAGGGAAAATTATCTCGGAGCACAATTCATTCACGTTGAACCCAATACAAAGATTTATTAAAAAATTGTCTTTATTACTATATTTCTCATGCATCAGTCAAATTTCACTTCCTTCCCTCGTACCCATGATATTAATAGTATATGAACCCTTTCTTCAAGGTAAGCATTTATGAAAAATTCATGTATAACACAAGAGGGCACACTAAATTATAGATTCAGAGTGTTCCTAATTTTGGTATTTAAGCACCTTGTGGATTTCCTAGTAGTCCCCCTTCTCCAAGACAAATTCCCTTTCTTCAAGAATCTTCCTATTTGTGAACTTCATAAACTTCTCCTCATGAATGAGGGAGATGGAAAGGTTTTGGTGTTGGGAATTAGATTATTCAAGTTGAGTTTCCTTTCCTTTTCTAGTACAAGTTCCCATTAGTGATAGTAGAATAAAGAGATGAAAAGATGAAGATAATTTTGAAGAGGGTTGGTTGGGTTTGGTTGATACAACACAACATGGAGAAAAACATATTTTTAGGGTTGGTGTAAGGTAAGGCTAAAAACAACGTGTTTTTCACTTAGGGATTTATATAAACATATTGAGCATTGTCACATCTTGAAAAATACAACCTCGTGAGCATTTGTGCGCTCGTGGAAATGATTGAATACAGTCACCACCGAACTTTATTTATTCCAAATAAGGAAAGGGAAAATATGGATAAAACCCTTAAAAGAAAAAGAAGATGGTCGTCATAACCAAATTCGGGTTTCGGAATCGATTACGCAAGGGGAAGGTATTAGCACCTTTCACGTCCATTGTACTCAACTGAGAATTTTTATTTAAACTTGCGATTAAATGTTAGCGTATGTCAATTGTTTTCTTCGAGCGATCAAAAGTTCAAAAGGAAAAGAAAAGGAGTCACAAAAATGTTTTTATTAGGGTGCTTGACGAGATTGCGGGTCTTGCTCCTATGTATCCTCAAGTACAATGAGGAATTCAAAGCTACGTAGATCTTTATAGAAAATTACGTATTGGTTGGTTGGTTTTATTGAACGAGTGTTTAGATCATGCTCTAGTGGTTAAATGTTGCTTGTGCTCGCAATTGGAGGCTTAAAGCGTTTGTTTGTATTCACGTCAGAACAGACTAGACAATGTTCTTTTTGAAAAGATTTTCCTTCGAGCGAGGACGAGAAAGTGAGTTTGATGTGTTTGAATATTTTTGAGTGATTTACGAATATTCAAACGGTAGACTAATTACCACCATCACATGAACATTCAGAGAAAAGAGAAAAAAATACTTCCATCTCAATCCTTTTTCAATCGAATTATTTATGAAATTCGTGTGGCGAATTAAGTTGTGTTTCTTTAACATACGACAAATATTCGAACGGTAGGCTAATTACGGCCATCACACGAATACTCGGGGAAAAGAGAAGAAATTACTTCCGCCCTAATCATTTTTGTACTCAAAAGAATTAAATAGATTCAGTTTTTTAAAAGCGTTTTGATGCGATTGACGAATGTTCAAATGATAGGCGAATTACGGCCATCACATGAACATTCGGGGAAAAGAGAAGAAATTACTTTCGCCTCAATTCTTTTTCAATTGAATTTTATTGAGAAAAGTGTTTCAAAGCGATCAATTTTGAAAAAGAAATGTTTTTCAATGCCTCGGATTAGCGGAGAAGAGATTGGTGTTGACCAAGTTTGATGGTTTGAGACGAATTGATTTTATTGGATGAATGCTAAATGAATGATGAAGGTTAATAAATGTTTTGATTTTGAAAATTCCTTTTGATGTCGATCAAAGGTTTTGATTTGGAAAGATCGATTTTAGGTGGTCGAGTTATTTATTTAATTCAACTAACCTAATTAAGCAAAAAGAATCAAAACAAACTAAAACAAGAAGCTAAAAATCAAGGGATATGGATACATTTTAATCATGGGGATACAATGAAGTAAATAACAACTAAATAAAAGATTAATATTTGATTGACAAAATTAATTGATTAAAATATGATTACATCAAATGATTAAATTAATTAAAAAATTATCATGACCAATTTATTAAAATTAATTCAACCATATAGTCAAGTTAATTAAATTTAGTTAACAAAACAAAAAAACTAAAGCAAATTTAATTAATTAATTAAGTAAGAACAAATATGAAATACAAGCCAAAAGGGTACATAAAATAAAGATGTAGGGTGCTAACAACAGAAGATGTATGCTAATGTGCAGGCCCCAAAGGCGTTTGGGCCAAAATCCAAGGCCTTGTTTTTTTTAGACTGGTGGTGCAAACAACAAGCGGGTTTCTTAATGCACCCTTTATGTTTCTTAGCCAACATGCAAAATTATTTAAATTCCCCTAGCTTTTAGAGATGCATCTCCGGATGCGCCAAATTCTAAATGAACGTTCAAATATTTCAAAGATGCATCTCCGTAACAATTTAAAACATTTAATACATCCCACTCACAATCCATTATAGACTAGAATTCGACCGGAGATGCATCTCCGTGAATATTCCGGAGATACAACTCTGTAACGTCTTAGAACTTGGTATTTCATGTTATATTTTGTTTATCTCTATTCAAATGAAGATTTAAACCATTCCATATAATCGAAAACCAAAAATCTATGTACATGATTCCAGATGGTCAAAAAATACCTTACATAAATAAAATACCAATAAATGTCAAAAATGTCATACAATCGAGACTAATAAAGTAGAAAGACCGTAAAAATAAAATATAGACCATAATACTACTACTATATACTAAGACATTAGTGTGTATGTCTGACTACCTCTCCTTTACCTCATATGCCTTGTCTACCTCCTCGGCCATCAATCCCCCCTGTCCCCCGGCGCTGTCTCCGATATAAAAATGCCCCACGTGCCTCTCTATTATGATGGCATCTAGGACCTACCTCACATCAGACCCATCAGGGAAGATACCTGTGTCAATTCCTACCTGCGCAATCTCTATTATGCGACAACACCTAGGAAAGACATCCTCAACATTATCTAGTTGTGCCTGCTCCTCCTCTAGTATCTTCTAATGAGCTGGTCTTGGCGGATCTCCTAGAGCAACATGCATCATGTATGGATGTGACACCCTGAAGAACCATCTGATGTACCCTTCGACGTAGCTCCAGTCGCTCTCAGCTATGGTAGCCCGTGCCTCCTTCGACAACAGATGACTATCATAATCATAAAACATGTCCTCTATCTGTTTACGTGTCAAGGCAAGAGGAGCAGAGACAACAGGGTGTCTGAGAATGGTCTGAGTGTATCCGAATTTTTGCATGACACGCTCAGGAAGATGAGGAGCAATGAGACACGATCCGCAGGCCAACCATCCAGAGTATATCACAATCTCGTTAAATGGATGTGTCTCATGGTGATAAATATAGCAATTGAAATACATGTCCTCAACAAATAAACGGTTAAGATAGAATTTGTAAGGATCAGTCGACTGGCTCCCTCAGAGAAGGATAAAAGCAGTAACATGTGGCATATCCTTAATGTAATCAGGTACGCTCGCGTAACCACAAATGGGTGGGTAGTGATGAAGGATCCAAGCCTGGAATGAAAAGTTTGGAACACACGAATCATCAGTAATGACTTTGCAAAGATGAAATGAAAATGACAAAGAAACATTTAAAGACCAATAACTATTACCGCTAGTAGTGTGACGCTGCCTGTGACCTGCTTCGTCTTTCACATACATCCCTTTTTCAGCTTCAAATACAGAAAGATCAAACAAGCTGCCCCTAGTTGTACTCATGGATCCGCTCAAAATCCATAAAGTAATGTAGGTAAACGACATTTGTATAGGTGGCAGTCTTGTCCGTAAAAATAACAGTGCCAACCAAATAAAGCAGGTATGCTCTCAATGCATGCGATTTATCGATCGACACCTTCTCATCATCACCATCATCTTGTTGTACACTCAGGATCACATCCTCATATACCTTCTTCAGGTATACAAATCTAACATGAGCCCCCTCTGGTCTTATCCAACACCTTCATCGCCTTCCCTGGATCAGCCCCCAGATACTCTACCATCATCTTGAGTGCCTCGTCTTTGATCATCCTCCCATGATCTAGGAATCTCCCCTTGATCGGAAGATGTAGCAAATACGAGACATAATCAAGTGTGATAGATATCTCACCATGCGAGAGATGAAACAACGAGGTCTTCGAGTGCCATCTCTCCATGAACGCATTAAGCATCTCGTGGTTAACCCTAATATGACCGATCATGCACAACAGGTAAGGACAAAATTGACTGAAACCATTCCTCATTTGACTGAGCCAATGCAAAAATCTTGCTCCCGTAGTTAAGAAACTTCTGCGGATCACGCTCCTGAAATTTGTCAGAAATAATCAAAGTCAGAAATTTGTCAATTAAAATTAACGTAAAAAATAATAATTAATCCAACTAATGCTACCTCTCCGTCCCAGATATGTCTGACAATATGGTCTAGATACAAAGGCAATAATGACAAATCAACTAGGCCTCCTCCAAAAGCATTTGGCTCAGCACACACAACAACCTCACCCTCTGGAGGTGACACTAGATTAACAGCATCAACAGTACGAGGTGTGACTAGATCAACAACATCTACAGTAGGATATGGCATTAGATTAGCAACATCTACAGTAGGATATGACACTGAATCAATAACATCTACAATAGGAGATGGCACTGGTAAAATCTGATGCCTACGAAAGGATGGAGGGAGTGATGTGTCTGATGGTGAATCATATCTTCTACGGGAAGAAGAAGACGGAGTGGCATGAGGAGAAGTACAAGCCCCAAAAGTAGATAGCTCTGCCTGATCAGAGCGACCAAGAGCCTTTGGAACCTGCTGACTCTTCTCTCGCCGCATGAGTGTATGGTGAGCAACCCTCTTGTGCCTCAATATATCTTGTCTATCAGCCATTATGTCTGTAAGTTAAAGTAAGGCAAACCATTAGTGCAGGAAAATAACACAAGCAAGAAAATCAAATAAAAAACATATTCACTACGCCAAATAAGGGAAAAGAGGGCGTTTTTTTTGGCCTATAACAGCGCTTTAAAGCGCCCTCTAATCTGGCGCTGGCATAGGTAAAGACAGCGCTTTTTTTCCTGGTGAAAGCGTTGTCTAAAGTGGCTCTTTAAGCCCTTTAAGGGCCACTTTAGAGGGCGCTTTTTAAAGAAAGCGCCCTCTAAAGTGGAAACATTTAAGGGTTTAGAGGGCGCTTTTACTGGAAAGCGCCCTCTAAAGTGGAAACTTTTAAGGGTTTAGAGGGCGCTTTTACTGGAAAGCGCCCTCTAAAGTGGAAATTTAAAGGGTTTAGAGGGCGCTTATTTTGGGAAGCGCCCTCTAAAGTGGGTGGTTATTTAAATTTTTTTTTTTAAAAAGCGCTATATTTATTTATTTATTTTAGACAACCTGTATATTGAAGCAGTACACCCAAAACTGTATAATTTGAAGCCCTTTTTCACACATTGCATTCAACAAGCCTTATATACAACAATCCATACATATACAACAATCCACTGATACATAATCGTTTAACTTCTAAAGATTCTAAATATACAACCAATTCATAACTTAAAAAGAAATAAAACAAAGTAGCAAAAGCATCTCTGAGATGTATGTTTTTTTTGCTAGCAGCAGTCTTCTTAGCAACAACCTCTTTTTGTTCAATATCAATAGCATGAACCTAAAATATCATAAAATTAGTTAGGTGATGTATAAGATCAAGAATTAACATTTTCTATGCATAAATATCATATAATTGTGTTTATACCTTTTTTTTTTGATGCAACTGACTCGATTTGCTGCGTAATCCCCTTATATTTTTGGACCCTTATCTTTTGAAGATAGAATTGATATTTGTTTAGATGGACATGTTCCATTGTCGTAGAGGGATACTTTCAAATATCCAGCATCATCATCTACGCGAATGAGGCTTGACGACAATGGAACATCTCCATCTAAACAAATATCAATTGATACTTTCAAGTATCCCTTGCCCCTTGCACGAATGATTGACTTCATAATAGCCATTTTACCTGTAATAAAGAAAACAATTAAAATCAGATGACAAATGTAAAAACAATTAAAATCATAAAAGTCATTTTACCTGTAATAAAGAAAACAATTAAAATCATTTGACTTGTACCTTTTTCACTAAGTTCTCTTTCTTTTCTTGGTTGGAATATGTTCTACATGTCTCTTAACAACACGGACGGTTGGATTGATCCAAATACCCTCATTATGATCATTTCTAATATATGAATCATTTGATATAATATTCTCATCTTGATCATTTCTGGTAAACAATTCAATCTCAACATCAATATCACCTTGATCTCCAGTGTTTTCATCAATTACTTTGTTGGAAAAAAGAACTATAGACCATTTCGTACTTTCGGATCATTGACATAGAACACTTGTCTAGCTTGAGAGGCTAGAATAAAAGACTCATCTTTGTATCCCACCCTATTAAGATCCACTTGCAAAAATCCTGACTTATCCATTCGAATGCCGTTATTATTTTCAACCCACTTGCAACCAAATATAGGAATCTGAAACTTCTCATAATCAAACACCCAAATGCGCTCGATAACATCAAAATACGACAGATTTGCAAATTTGGGGTTTAAGTCCTTCACACTTGATATGTGCATTGCTTCAGCTACCACGGTGACACCACTATTCTGCATAGTACTTTTATCATCTTGTTCTTTGGTATAAAATGTGTATCCATTAATCGCGTATGCGCTATAAGAAAAAACATGGAAACTTGGACCATATGCTAAGCATCTCAACCTTTCTGTTATTGAAGCGGGATCTGAATAATACTTTGAATAAATATGATCCTTAAACCAAGGTATAAAACATCGATTGTGCTCTCGTACTATCCAATTTTCATTTCTATTGGGATTTAAACCTCGGAGAACATCCTTGTGAATTTCAACATACGGCTCAACCTCATTCTCATTGTGCAGAACATACAAATGCACTTGATCCCGTTCGACCCTTAATACTGCCACGATTTTATTTCCAATTAGATTTTTTCCTTCTTTCTTTTCGACAAGCTGAGACTTGGGGAGTCCGATTGACTGAACATTAGACAAATATTCAGTACAAAACTCAATCGCTTCTTCAACAATGTATCTTTCAACCATACAACCTTCTGGTCGACTTCGGTTCTTCACGTACCCTTTTAATATTTTCATATAACGTTCAACAGGGTACATCCATCTCATATAAGCTGGTCCACACAATTGTGTCTCTTTCACAAGATGAACAACTAGATGTACCATTATGTCAAAAAATGATGGAGGAAAAAACATTTCAAGCTCACACAAAGTAATAACGATTTCTTTTTGCAACATTGGTAAGATCGCAGGATTGATCACCTTACTGCAAATTGACTTGAAGAAAGAACACAACTTAGTTATAGAGCATCTTACTTTTTCTGGAAGAATAGAACGTATACCTATTGGGAGAAAATGTTCCATTATAACATGGCAATCATGGGTCTTTAAACTCTTTAACTTGAGGTCTTTCATAGACACAAGTCTTCTAATATCTGAAGAGTACCCTTCTGGAACTTTAACTTCACTTAGAAACTTACACAATGTTTTTTTCTCCTTTCTAGATAGAGTATAAGCAGCAGGCGGTAGATATGTTCGTTTTCCTTTCTTCAAGGGTCCTAATTCAGTTCTTATTCCCATCGCTATCAAGTCCTTTCTTGCCTTAAGGCCATCCTTAGACTTTCCTTGTATATTGAGTAACGTGCCAATAACACTTTCAAATACATTTTTTTCAATATGCATAACATCAAGAAAATGTCTCACATACAAGGACTTCCAATACGGCAATTCAAAAAAAACTGACCTCTTCTTCCACCCACTTTTGACAAGTGTGTGGGCAAAAGGCTTGCCAAACTGAGTATCCAAATCTTTCACCTTTTCAAAAATTTGATCACCCGTCAATATAGGTGGAGCTCTGCCTTGTTCTGTCTCTCCATTGAACGCCTTTCTCCATCCACGGTAGTGATGATTTGAATTTAAGAATCTCCGATGACCGAGAAAGACATTCTTCTGACCAAACTCCAAGCGCTTCCAATCTGTTTTATCTTCACAAATAGGACACGCACATTGACCTTTTATGCTATACCCTGATAGATTTCCGTATGCTGGAAAATCATTAATTATGCCAAACAACATCGCCCTCAAGTTGAAACTTTCTTTCCTATATCCATCATAAACCTCCACACCGGTCTCCCACAAAATCTTTAAATCTTCGATTAAGGGCTTCAAGTACACGTCTATGTCATTCCCTGGTTGTTTAGGTCCAGAAATCAACATAGACAACATCATGTACTTACGCTTCATACATAGCCATGGAGGTAGGTTATAAATCATAATAATCACAGGCCATGTACTGTGTGAGATACTCTGGATACCGTGTGGGTTCATTCCATCAGTAGATAATGCCAAGCGAAGGTTTCTTGATTCTTCTCCAAATTCAGGATAATCATTATCAATTTTCAACCACTGTGGTGAATCTGCCGGATGTCGATACTTTCCATCTATAATTCTTTCATCTGCATGCCAGGTCAAGTGTCTTGAATCGGTTTCACTACGAAACATGCGTCTAAATCTCGGAATAACAGGAAAATACCACAAGACTTTTGCTGGAGACAACTTGTTCTTATATCGCGAGACACCGCATTTAGGACACTCATTTAACGATGCATACTCATTTCGAAACAAAACACAATCGTTTGAACATGCATGTATCTTATCATAGCTCATGCCAATAGAGCACAACATCTTTTTGGTCTCATATGTTCGATTGGGAAGAACATTATCCTCAGGAAGCATATCTTTCAAAAGGGCTAATAACTCTGTGAAACTTTTATCCGACCATCCATTGCCCGCCTTTAAGTTGTACAACTTTAATACCGCAGACAATCTTGTGAATTTAGTGCAACCATCATACAAAGGTTTCTCTGCATCACTTACCAACCTCTCAAACATTTCGGGACAATCCTTAAGATCTCCTTCAAGTGCTTCTGCAATCTCTTCAACTCGATCACAATCGTATGTATCTGCGCCACTATAGTTTGAGGCATAGGTCGTACTATCCCCCGGTTCAACATTCTCGTTACTTTTCTCACCATGCAAATTCCAACATGTATAACTTCGATCAATTCCATGCCTCATTAGATGCGATGTCAACTGAACTGCGTCAACCCGTTTCCCATAACAACAACCCAAGCAAGGACATATCATTCTACTGGGGTCTTCAGCGTGCGCAACGGCAAACTTAACGAATTCTGATACCCCATTCTCGTACTCTCTCGACAATCGATTGGAAGACATCCATGTATTATCCATTACTAATTAGAATAAACAAAAAACAATTTCAGAAGAGAAACCAATTTCAGAAGATACTCTGTGCAGGGCATTCATGTCTCCATTTACTCTATCAAATAATATCCATACCTAAACTTCTTAAGTTACTAGCTACGCTATGTACTGGTTGGCTGTTAATGAAGAATTCAAACACATTCGGACCTAGGTTTCTAATGATACTGGTGTTGACACAAAATCAGATGTTCATAGGTCGTATAACCCTAACTACTGGGTAATGTAGTCCCATTGCATGCGCTATCATGGTCACTAAAAACCAACCGTCAATTGCCTAATAAACCCAAACTATTTAAATGACTATGAATATTGAAACTTTACAGGTCGAAACAAACGTAGCATAGACAACAATAACATAAAACTGAAATGGGGCAAAGCTAAAACAAAGCAATAGTGCAAGTAATAATGTATGCATCGTGTACCTTTGATTGGTAGAAGGAGGAAACGTCGTAGATCTAACAGAGGTGGAAGGAGAACGCCTTAGAACCCTAACGTGAAAAAGAACGAAAATAACAGAGAGTGAAATAACAAAATGCGCAGTATGTTATAATTTTAATGTTTACTAAAGGGGACCTTAGAGGGCGCTTGTGGAAAAAAAGCGCCCTCTAAAGGGGGCCTAAGAGGGCGCTTATGGAAGCGCTCTCTAAGGCTTTCCAGAAGCGCTTTATAAGCTGGAAATGCACATGGACTTATAACAGCGCTTTATTAAAAGCGCCCTCTAAGGGTAACCTTAGAGGGCGCTTTCTAAAAAGCGCCATGTATTGTTGTCCCTCTATCTCCTCCTTATTTTTGCGCTTCACCTTAGAGGGCGCTTCATTACAAAAGCGCCCTCTAAAGTGCGCTGTCTATTGCTCCTTATTTTTTCGCTTCACTTTAGAGAGCGCTTTTGTAATAAAGCGCCCTCTAAGGTGCGCTGTCTATTCCAGTTTTTGGCGTAGTGATTGTAGAAAATTCTGGAGATGCATCTCTAGAACCTGGGAAACTAAAACGCTGAAAAATCCCGGAGATACATCTCCGGAATTCCCCGCAATAATTGATTTCTACTCATTTATACAAAAACTCAAAAAGTTATCAAAAATTCAAAAAACTTACAAGAAATTGATGTTTCATATGTTGTTTCCGATGTTAGAGATGATGATTGAAGTTCCTTTAAGCCTTGATAATTGAGTTTTGAGTTGGTGCATAGAAAAATCTGAGAGAGTGTTGAAGAAGTGTTTTGAGGAAAATAAGATGTGGGAAAGGAGAAGGGTCTGACATAAGGGTGACAATTGGATCCATTAAGACAAAATTCATCCACCAAAAAATCCAATACATAAAAACTAAGTTAATGGATTGAATTAAATCCATCCATTTATAAGCATAGATTGATCCAATTCATCAAACACATTTTAATGATCAAATGAATTTTTTTAATCTAGTTTTAAAAAAATAATTTTTTATAAATAATAAAAAATTATTTTTTTGAAAAATACAAAATTATTTTTTTTGAAAAAAATTTGTTTTTTTTTAAATACAAAAAATTGATTTTTCCAAAAAATTTAAAAATTGTTTTTTGGGAAAATACCAAAATTCGATTTTATTTTCGAAAAAGTTATTTTTTTACGAATATAAAAAAAACCGTAAATAAAAAAATGATTTTTAAATTATTTTTTCCGAAAATATAAAAATATGCTTATTTTCTCGAAAAATAATTTCCAAAAAAAAATTATTTTTTTTATTAAAATACAAAAAATTATTTTTTTTCTGAAAAGAAATGATTTTTTCCAAAAGTAAATAAATTGAGTTTTTCAAAATAAATAAATTAATATTTAAAAAAAAAGATTTTTTCAAAAATAAAAAATGGATTGATGGATATCCACCCACTAAAAATATGATAATGGATGGATTTGATGAATTTTATTCTTAATTAATGAATTAGATTAGATATTTTTAAGAAACTTTTAGTGGATTGTTAATGGACTAATGAACTGTTTTGGTCCATCCATTAACGATCCAATCCATATCCATCCAATCAAGTCATTTTGCCACCCCCTAATAAAAGCACATAATTACGTTTCTTCATTGTAGGATTTTCTTGATATGAAAATAAATTTTGATGGCTATGAGATATGAGTGAAAGTAATATTAGTGATGAAACTGAGGTGAATGTTATCTTTTTCTAGTTTATCTTATCACACCTCTTCTCCTTGCCGGACTTTGGTGACAAAGTAAATAAGGTATTGGGTTCCTTATATTTCTCATATTAATGGACTAACGTTGAAATCTGCATTCCATAAGTACGAGTACGTATTCGATATCTGATACGGATACTAATATGTATTCGGTATCTGATACAGATACTAATATGAAGTACGATATTTTTATAAAAATTAAGATAGGTATGTTAGTATAATTTTTTTAAATATAATTATAAAATAGTAAAGAAGTTATATTTTTAAATAACAACAAAATATTAAAATTAAAACACAATTTGCTTTTAAAAAATTAATATATGCACAATAACATAAACAAATCACATTTAAAAAGTATTAATAAATTATGAAATCATAATTGAATATCAATATTTTTCTATCTAATATCATTAAAAAAGTGGTTTCTAGTTTAGATTGAAAAACCAGCAACTTCAAGAATATCAACTCCGTCAAATAGATCTCATTCATATTCATCAATATCCCACATTTTTGTTACTCCTTCATTATAAATCTTACTATTTCTTGAGAGAAGACATAGATTTGTATGAACAAAAACTAAATCCTCAATCATCTTTAGATTGAGCATATTCCTTTTTAATGAGTAAATAAATTCATATGTGCTCCAATTTCTTTTAATAGAAGATGACGAACTTTGTTATAATTTTTTTTATTTATAAATAGAATAATTAACTTAATTTTTATATCGTAAAAAAGTTCAAATTATACCATCTAAAAAAAATTGAGTATGTGATACTAAATATATATCAGTTGGTGTACCAACTTAAAGAAAAAAATAAATAAATTGGAACGACTTAGGTGCAGACCATATACGTACTGGTATCCGGTGCAAACCCGTTACCAATACTTTATCTAAAATGGAGTACCCGTGTTATCTTATGTGGATGTAAAGTAAAAGGATAAACTGACACATGGGTCAAGACTAGAGGGGATGACGATAACTTCTTCAATTTCTTGAATGCCCACTCGCATGGAAGATTAAACTAATAATAATCTAGTTTCTTAAAGACTTTGATAAAATAACAATGTTCGATTTGCTAATTTTATTAAGAATTGATACATATGCTATCTAACATGCTAATTGTTGTACTTATTTTATGGAGATCTGAGTGCCTATCTCAAAATTGTCGTGCACTTGTCGAGATTGACCTTTATTCCCCTATAATTAATCACGAGTCCTAAAAACTTGCCTCTTTTAACTCCAAAGTTACATTTATATAGATTCAACTTTATGTTCTACCTTATAACCTTGGTCAAATATTATTTTCAAGTTTTCAAAATATGATTTTGTATCTCTGGTTTTGATCACCGTGTCGTCCATGTAGATTTTAATATTGTTTTTATTTTTTTAATGAAAATTTTATACATATATTTTTTATAGGTAGATGATGAGACTCGGTCATTACATAATATTTGTAATAAATTTTTAATAAATTGGTGGAATTATGAGTAAAAGTAAAACTAGGAAGAAGGGAACAAAAACAACCAAGAGTAAGAAAGTTGTTTGTGAAAATTTGAAGAAAAATGAAGAAAAGAAGTGATTTTATCTCGGTTTTTCTCGCGACTGTGATGTGAAAATAAGATGATTTTTCAAATAACATTATTTTTCAAATAAGATGATTTTTCTAGTTTTAGCTCATCAACACAAACTAAATGTGAAAGTTTGAAGAAAAATGAAGAAAATAAGTGATTTTGCCTTAGTTTTTCTCGCGGTTGTGATGGTCTCATCATTGGCGCGATGAAATGACATTGCTATCACGATATGTACCAACGCGATCGTGATGAGGCATTTTTTTTACATGCGTCAACTGCTATATTTAGGGCTTTTAACTCTTTTTTAGGGGCTCCGGATTTGAGAGAGAAAGTGACAGGCATGAGTTTTGGAGCAAGAATTTGGAGAACGTTGGAGCCATTAGAGAGCATATTTTCCATTGATTTTGATAAGTAATTCTTATTAACTCATTGCTATTGTTAATTTTACTATGAGTAGCTAAGTTATTTTAGATTAGGTCTTTTGAGATGAATCTAATTGTACTATGTTGGATCATATGATTGTTTGATATTATTTGAATTCCTTTATGTTATAATCGTTATTTAATTGTTCTTGTGCTTAATGTTGTTTGGTTGATGAGCGCACAAATTTATATCAGATGAGTAGAAATGTTTTGAATTTAATTTCGTTTTGTTTTATTTTTTCCTTTTTATTTTTTAGTTTCAATTTTTATTTTAAATTCTACTCATATTCTATTATGTCTGGTGCAATGCTACTAAGATATTATTTGTTTGTTTATGCAAGGTTCATATTTGACATTGATACCTTTGAGTTCATAAATCAAAAGAATGGCGCGTGCAATTCAGAAAGCGAAGAAAAAAGCAATGTTAGCTACGAAAAAATCGAAAGAAGAAAGAGAAAAGATGTCCAATCCACCATGTCAGACGCTGGGGGATTATTGTAGGAGGACTGATGTTGGACATCATATTATCACTTCTTCCTCATCTCAGTCATGTTTTGTATGCACTAGAATTTAGTTTAAATCTCATTTCCATCTCAAATCTGTGTCAAAATTTAAAATATTATGTTGTTTTTTTCTTCCAACCAATGTGTTTTTCTGGAACTGAACACCAAGAGGATGATTGGTTTGCATAAATAAGAGAATAAAATATGTACATTGCAAATAAATGACACCACCTTGAGGCCAACGACCTTGATTGTTCCCATGTTGAACCTGTCATACCTTACCATCTTGCTGACCAAGCCAATGCAAATCATATCAATAGTTTCCTTTCTTATTCTTTTTCTAATAATTTTGTAATCCCTAAGTCTACTATATGACACTTTAGATTAGTCCATGTTTCTTCAAAAAGGATCAAACAATTGTCACAAATGTACTCTTCTTTTGATTATGATTTTGGTCATGTATAAAAGGATCGAGCCCTTCTATACTAGTCAAAGTTACCTAAACCATATTGGTCATTTACCCTTCAATTTTCCACTTACATTATCAACAGAGTGCCTAGACCTATACTTAACAACCAGTCACCTTATCAAGTCCTACATGATAAAAGGTTATGTTTCATTATGCTACGCTTCCTCACTTCAAGCTCATAGAACAAAGCTTGATCCCAAAGCAAGGAAGTGTATGTTCTTGGGATATAAAACTGGCATGAAAGATTATGTGTTACTTGATTTCCACACCAGAGAAACTTATGTGTCTCAAAATATTTCCTTTCATGAAAACATTCTCCATTATGAACCTTCATATGAATCTTCATCTACCTCTTAGAAATATTTTCCCTTTGTATATGATCATAATAACACATCTCAATCAGACCACCTCATATCAAACTTAACATGTTCACATTCACCTCATGCCACATACAATTCAAACTATGACCAACAACATATTTAAACTTCCACTTCAGACAAAACCGCAACCATGCCTAATTATGACTATCCTATTCAAACAATGTCTCTCTTAGATAATGCTTCCAATAACAATAAACCACCTCAGCCTAACACTCACCCTAATTCATCAATCAGAACATCCTTAAGACTGAGACATCATCCCTCTTATTTGCAAGACTATATATGCAAATCTGCTGCTACTAAAAGCCAAAAATCCAAAGGTATTATTTATCCTTTGTCTAAATTTATTTCTAAAAAAAATATGTCTCCATAATATTCACACAACACTTTTTCATTAATATCTCAAACTGAACCAAAGACTTATTCTGAGGAATCCAGAATGCTTGACACAAGCCATGCAATTAGAACTCAATGCACTTTAGAAAACTAGTACATGTAAGCTTGTAGACTTACCACCAGGTGTCACTCCAATTAGCTACATGTGGGTTTATAATATAAACACTTGATAAATGGTTCCATTGGTAGACTCAAGGCTAGACTAGTTGATAAAGGCTATAACCAAATAGAAATCCTTGACTACTTTGATACTTATTCTCCAGTTGCAAAGCTTACCACTGTCAGATTTTTCATAGCTCTTGCCTCTCTTCATCATTTCCATTTACATCAATTGGATGTAAATAATGACTTTATACATGGAGAGCTTCAAGAATATGCCTACATGATGGTACCTCTAGGTGTCTCAATAACAAAGCCTAATAAAGTATGCAAGCTTGTTAAATCCCTTTATGGACTTAGACAAGCTAGCAGGTGATGGTATGGAAGGCTTCCTTGAACATCAATATCAACAAGCCAGCTAAGATCATTCATTGTTCATCAAGGTAAATACCTCTTCTTTCACTATGTTGTTGGTGTATATTGATGATATCATTTTGGCAGGAAATGACTTGGATGAATTCCCATCAATCAAGATAGATTTGGACAATGCCTTTAAAATCAAGGATTTAGGTAAGATGAAATATTTTTAGGCATAGAGGTGGCTCATTCAAAGTATGGAATATTACTAGCCAAAGAAAGTATTGTCTTCACCTATTGGAAGATCCAAGTTTCATTGAATCTAATCCAGTTTGCATTCCATCTGATCCTTCAATCAAGCTTCATCAAGATTCAAGTGTTCCATTCTCAGATATCCTTGCTTATAAAAGACTTATGGGAATATTACTATACCTAAATTCAACAAGACTTGATATTACATTTTGCACTCAACAAATAAGCCAGTTTCTATCTGCTCCTACCACAACTCATTTCAATGTAGCATGTAGAGTCCTAAAATATCCCAAAACATATCCAGGTCAAGGCATACTATTTTTTTAAGATTCAGTTATGTAGCTTAATGGATATTAAAATGCAGATTGTGCAAGATGTTTAGACATTAGAAGGTCAATATCAGGTCAATGCGTCTTCCTTGGCAAGTCACTCATGTCATGGAGAACCAATAAATAATTGACAATTTCAAGGTCCTCCTAAGAGGCTAAGTACAGAGCCCTTGAAGCAACTACTTATGAATTATACTGGTTGTTGTATCTCATGAATTATTTGAATATGAAATGCACAATGGAACTTGACATTTATTGTGACAATTGAAGTGCTTTACATATTGCTGCCAACTCATATTTTCATGAAAGGACAAAACATTTAGAAATAGATTGTCACATTGTGAGAAAAAAAATCAAAACAAAGGGATAGTCAAACTTCTTCCTATGAAGTCAAAAAATTAGTTAGCTAACTTCTTCACCAAAGCTTTACATCCTCAACCATTCAATGAGCTCTTATCAAAGTTGAAGATGGTAGATATATGTTAGATACCCAAAAGTGCTTATTTGAGCCATCAATTAAGGGTATCTTTCACTCTATTTCCTTGCTAAAATTGTCAAAACCACATTTGTTTTACATGAAATGCATTACATTGATAAACAAGCTTGGTGCCTTTGATTTGTGTGTTATTGTGCAGGAAAAAGGCATGAACTAATTGAAAATGAAGACACAAGAAAATTGGCAAAGGAACCAATGAATACAAGCATTCATCAACCTGCTCGCTAGGCGAGCTGCTAGCGAAAAGCTCCAGTAAAATGTCAATAAATTCGCTAGGCGAGCTCCTAGCGAAGGTGGTAGCGAGTTCGTTCAGTTTTGGTGAAAAGCGCAGCC
Source organism: Lathyrus oleraceus (assembly GCF_024323335.1). NCBI lineage: Eukaryota > Viridiplantae > Streptophyta > Magnoliopsida > Fabales > Fabaceae > Lathyrus > Lathyrus oleraceus. The sequence goes on from NC_066579.1 coordinate 118,470,356, forward strand.
AGCACTCACTCGCTAGGCGAAGCTCTAGCGAGTCCCCAGCGAGCATTCCAGTAGCAAAACCTCTCAACCTCGCTGGGGCGAAGGTTGGAGCGTGTCCTTCGCTAGGCGAAGGTTTGTTCGCTAGGCGAACATGACAGTTCAACAGACCCTGTTTTCTTTGGGCGCAGGTGCCTTTGGTGCCACAATTAGACCCTCGCTAGGCGAGCCTTTCTGCTCGCCTAGCGAGCATGACAGCCCAGTACTACTCTATAAGTAGCAGGTGCCACTTTTGAGCACCATACCTTAGTTTTACTTTATTTTTCCAGCTTTTGCTCTAGAGATATTTTTGACCTAGATTTCATTTCTCTTCATCTTGTAACCATCTTCTACAAAAAGAAGGTGGATTCCCATCCAATCTCGATTATCCGACTTGGATGTTGATCAACCTTCTTCCGAAACTTGCCGACCAAGCTACCATGAAAATGAGTAGCTAAGTCATCCATTTGTCAAGGTTAGATGTAGGTGATTACTAGCTTTGTGTGTAAATGTAAGGATCTTCATGTGTAAACTCTTTAATGGTGAATATATGATGAAAACTTTGTTTCTATTTAAAACTCTTTGTGTTGGTTTATGATCGAGAGATGTTTACCAACTCTTGACCTAGGTTTTCATCCAATCTTGTTTGTTAGCTAGAGATAGTAATGAATGATTTTGTTCACCATAAGGTTGAACCAAAAAGTTGTCATTTTGATAGATTGTGTTCGAGAGAAACAATGGATCAAAATGGGAAAACTCACAATGTGTGTTCGAGAGAAACATATTGGGAGGACTTTGTGAAATGATTTATCATCTAAAGGAGTTTATAAGATTGTTGACCGAACAAATACATGCAAAGTAATCATCGAACCCTAACTTTGGCAATATTTCTCATTTATTCAAACCATAACTTTTACCGCAATTTATTACCTTTTTATGCAAGATAACGTGACAACCAACCAAAACCCTATTGTTACATTGAGCTAGAATTAATACAACCATCGAACGGCGGTGATATCTTACAATCCCTGTGGATACGATAACAAAAACCCGACACGTAAATTTACAACTAACAATATATACCAACATTCAACTTGCGTGGATGTTAAATCATGCAATTAAGAAAGGATTAACATGCATCAATGATCAAAAGAGAAGTGAAGATTATGAATATGAGTTAGTTACAAGTCACCAGCTAACTTTAGTTATGTTAAAAGTTAGTTATAAAAGTTGTTATATGATTTATTGTTGCTTAAGGAGTAATCACGTAGTGATAGAACACGATATCTTGTGGTAGAAGCTACTCGATTTGTATATATACAAATTGTGTATCAAGTTTCAAATTAATGATAATACATCATTATCATATTCATTTGGCCCCCCCTTAATAATCTAAAAAGTCAAAATAACTATTAAACTATAATTGTTTAAATCAACTATATTCTATAATTAAATTGAAGACTATAGAAATGAGAAAATAAACTCAAACTAGCTCAATCCATATTTAGCACTATTGTGAATTCAAAACCCTAAATCATATTTAAGTATGATTTAACATCTGCTTGTTTTTTTGGACAATATATCACTCAAACATAAAAAGTTAGAAAAAAAATAATTAAATTGTAATATTTCAAATCACTAGTATAGTATGGTTAAAATGAGAAAAGGAAAAAAACACTATAAAGTAAAATCATCAAAACTACATATTTTTCTTATTTTTCTAATTATTTATAATAAGAAGAAATAAACTCGAACAATATATTAGGAATTTCAACAAAATCTTGAATAAAGAATTTAGAGTTAAATATGTGAGAGATCCTCATAAATATGATAAAATTCAATTTTAGTTTCTCTAAATTTTTTCCCAATCTTTTTCTTCCCTAAAATCGGTTCCTCCCATTAGTTTCCACTAACGGAAGCTTACGTGGCATTATCAAATGTGTTTTTTTTACACATATAAATTTTATTAAATTAATTATTTTTGTTTTATATTAGTTAACTTGTGGGGTTATAAACTTCCCCTAAATGCCTAAAACTCTGAAACTTTTCATCAAACACTTTCTGAGCAATCTTTCAAAGATTTTCCAATTGAATGCTTTGCTATTTTAATGGAGTGATGCATTTTAATCTTTCAAGCTCTGCAAGCACTCTCACAAATCTCATGGGCTCAACTTTCTTTCTATCATTCGTTGGTGATTATCTCAGATGTCTACTTCAATAGATTAACCACATGTTTTCTTTTTTGGATCACTCGAAGTTATATAGAAAAACAAAAGCCATTTGGATCAGTCATTTCACTGAACATATAATGTGCATGTTGTGATTTCCAGAATTTGAGTTGTACAGATTTTGATAATGATAACAATTAAAGCTGCATTGAAAAATGTACACCCAAAATCATGTGGAGTTAATTGTGTTGTTTGGGTTAGCAAAAAAAAGCTTGGCATTGGGGATTTTTCATCATCACACTTTCTTCTTCCATTGGTTTTGTTACACTTGCTCTTGGTAGACTATTTTACCGTATCAAAGTTCTCGTTGAAAGTCCAATTTTAAGGATTATTTAGGTTATAAATTATTCTCTAATTCATTGATTAGTGAACCATTGTTGTTTGATGCAAGTTATTGTCGTGGTTCTTAAGAACAGAAAGCTATTGAGTGTTATGCAATTTTTTATTGAATGAGATTGGAAGTTATATGCAACTTAGGAAGCTGCATTGTAAACTTTGTGTGGAACTAGTCACAAATATATTATGGAATCCAAATCTCAATGGCAACTGCTATGAAAGACTATCTTGCTTATTCTTTCCTAGATTTTTCTGGCAGTAGACATGTTTTGGTGTATCACTTATAATGAATATAATCAGGGTGTGATCAATAAAGCAGAAAATCATGTGGAGGATATCTTATGGTAACATTAATTTATTTGTATAGAATCTTGTTGTTGGACATGTTTTCGTTCGTTGATTGACACCAACCATCTTTAAAAATGACAACATTCAATTCGAAAACATTTCTCAGAAGATGTTTGATGAAATATCTAAGAGAATTTAAGTATTTAGGGGAGATTTGTAACCCCTACAATTTAATTAATTTTTTTAAAGTTGATTTTAAGTAATGTGACATGACACGTGGCGTGGTACTTCAGCTTTCGTTAAAAGAACTTTAAGAGAATTACTATTTGAATGAAAATTTTATAGAAATTAAAATTGAATATTGGATTATTTATATATAATTTTCTTGTTGTAGATGCTATCAACACTAGGGGTGACAATTGGATCCATTAAAACAAAATTCATCCAATCCATCCACTACATAAAAACTAAGTTAATGGATTGAATTAAATCCATTCATTTATAAACATGGATTGATCCAATTCATCCAACACATTTGAATGACCCAATGATTTTTTTATCTAATTTTAAAAAAATTATTTTTTTCAAATATTAAAAAAAAAATTGAAAAAAAATCGATTTTTCCCAAAAATTTAAAAATATTTTTTTTTGGAAAATACCAAAATTCAATTTTTTTCTGAAAAATAAAAAAAACATTTTTAAATTATTTTTTTCGAAAATACAAAAATATGTTTTTTTCCGGAAAAAAAAATTCCAAAAAAAAAACTGAAGTTTTTTCATTAAAATAAAAAAAATGATTTTTTCCAAAAGTAAAATAATCAATTTTTTCAAAAATAAAAAAAGTAATATTTAAAAAAATTGATTTTTTTTTTTAAAAAAAAACTTTTTTTCGAAGAAAAAAAAATGGATGGATGGATATCCATCCACTAAAAATATGATAATGGATGGATTAGATTGGATATTTTGAAGAAACTTTTAGTGGATTGTTAATGAACTAATGGATTGTTTTGATCCATCCATTAACAATCCAATTCATATACATCAAATGTATCCATTTTGCCACCCCTAGTCTGACACGATTTAACCTCGAAAATGTTCCGGAGATGCATCTCTAGAATTCATTAACGTCAACTGAGTTTTGGGTGCATCCAAAGATGCATCTCTGGAATCTGGGACATTTATATATTTTTGCATGGTGCGTAAGAAGCATATGAAGTGCATTAAGAAATTTCTAAAAACAAAGAAGAGAAAATCGCAATCCACAAAGGTGCTTGGGCCAAAATCCAAAGGCCAATGTCTGCAGTCCATACGGGTTTGACTCAGCCAATGAAGCCACCAATCGACACCCTCCATCATATCCTATCGGCGGTCGGCGCGTGGCATGGAGGGAGGTGGAAGTAAAAGACTGAAACAACTAATTCTTTCACTCAGCTTCATCGTTCCCTTTTCTTTCTCCATGGCTATCTTCTCCTCCCTCAAAACAGACCTAGAATTTTTCAGAAACAAATCCTACGCATCTAAACACATCAATATAATCCTCCTAAATTCCACAAAAATTGATGAACGATCATCATCATCTCAATTCAATAAACCTCACACCGATTCACACATGACCAAACATAAACCCTAAACCCAAAGCTAGCAACACGCAACAAATAGATACAACAATCAAAAACCCTTAATCCCATTATAAACCCTAAATCCCCAATTCATTAACTAGAGCATGATTACATGATGCAAACGAAAACTAAAGGAAAAGGGGAAAACAAAATGATCAAGGGAAACAAAATTTTGATAACAAATCAAGGCCAGCAAAATATCTATCAGGTTGGAAACTTCAATGGATGGCGAGTGCTTCATTTCTCCTTACTTCCTCTGCTTTGATTCTCTTGATATTTTTTTCTATGCCTTTTGGTAAAAACTTTGTGATTCTCACCTGGAGAAGGATGTAACGAGAATCTCACTGCTCGCGCAAATATCTTGTTGTAACTCTTTTTCACTACAACTTGTTTACTTTCACTGGTGTAACTTTGGTTTAGTGAAAGTAATTTTTTTTACTGAATGTTACTTATTGAATTGAATTGCAATGCATTTTTTTACTGATGTAAATATTTGGTTATTTGGATGTACATGTTTGGTTAATTTTTACTGATTTAAGTTTTTTTGGTTTCTCTATTGATGTGAGTTTTTGCTACTTTCTACGTTAATTTTCACTGATATAATTTTTTTAGTTATTGATGCAAATGAGTGAATTTCTACTACTGATGCAAATAAGTGGTTTTCTACTACTGATGCAAATATGTGATTAGTAGTTATATAATTTGGTCACTTAAAGTTGAATTTGGTATATGCAATTTTAATCAGTAATGTGAACCAAATGATTGATTCCAATTGGTTGCTAAAATGTAATAATTAAAGAAAATGTAATAGGTATAAAAATAAAAATGAAATGGTTATAAAAATGCAAATAAAATGAAATATGAAATGGTCATTAAAATGAAAATAAATGATTATAAAAAATGAAAAAGAAATGATGGTGTATAATGGATATAATTGGGCTTGCTTTTCGTTTGTATTTTACTCTATCATGAAAATGATGCAAATGAGGCAATCTAAAAGAAACTTATTTTTCTAACGTCAACGAAAGGATTATTGACTTCAAAACTCAAATGAAAACTACTTCAAAATGAAAAGCCTCTTTTTTAATTCTCTTAAGTCCAAGATAACTTTAAAATTCAACTCTAATGATTTGTAAACTCAATAAGTTCTTGAACAAAGAGCAAAAATGACCAGAAAGAGATGCAAAACACACACATGTACGAAATGGTGAATGCTTTAGTTGACTAAAAAAATGGAACATGAAAATATTAACAATGTGTAAATGCAAGATTGATGTAAATGTAATATGGCCTATGATGAACTAAGGGCTTAAAGCACAAGGCTATACACAAAGTTTGATCATGGATGCCCATGGTCAAAGGCCAAATGGCTTATTCTATATGCGGACGCAAATGAGACTAGTAGAGGCTATCATGCAATGCAATATGCAACCGAATTAAAAGTAAATAAAAGGTAGGACAAAATTGGGTATAACAAGCATATTTACATTATTAACCTAGTATGTACGCTAGTTAAAATTCTCATTATATGTACATACACCTTTTTTTTGCGTACATAATCCAATAGATCTAATATATACATATATGGGAAAAATTGGCAACCTTCCTTATAGAGCGTAATCATGCGTAGTTCATAATACGTACGCGTTCTGCCAAAGCCAAAATACATGTTTTAACCAATTATGAGTATATGTATGCCCAAGATTGTGTGCATATACTAAAAAAGAGATGAGACAAACCATTTATGCTAATGTACGCCTTAATTTTGCATATGTTTGATTATTATCATAATGGATCATTTTCAAATTTCAAGGTATATGTATGCTTCTTCTTTATTACATAGATGAATCACCAAAAAGTGTGATTAATCTCCAGCTTCTAGGCGTACGTACACCTCCCTCCGAGTACATACACAATTAGGCAAAAATGATTACAATCTATCAATCATTTAAGAGTACATTCACCTACTTTTGAGTACATATGCGTTTTGGCCAAATTGCTCACCTTAGACTAGTTTTCCTGTGATTTTTCTTAGCTTAACTTCACAAAATTACACAATGATAATTTCTCACCATAACATTTAAAAATAAAATGAATACTTCTAAGCATAAATCAAATTTAAAAGGTGTGAATACCTTTCATGGGTTTCCTCCCATGCAACTCTTTTTAAAGTTAGTAGCTCAACGATTCTAAGTCTTCCATGACGTGCAGTGGCACTACGTATGTAAGGCCAATGTTCTCTCCTATGTAATAGTGTTTTGCTCGCTATCTATTTACCTTAAACATTACTCTACTAATATCATTCTTCAATTCTATAGCTCTATGAGGAAAACCTTATTGATGGTAAATGGCTTATACCATATAGACTTTAATTTTCCCAAAGAGAGTTGTAACCTAGAATTAAATAGTAGAACCATTTCCCTTCACAAAATTCTTTTTTCAGGATATTTCTATCACGCTATTTCTCTGTTTTTTCTTTGAAAATTTTGGATTCTTATAAGAAAAGATTTGTAATTCCTCTAATTCATGGAGTTGAAAATATATTTCTTCTCATATGTTAGATATATCATATTTGAGGGACTTGGAGGCCCATAAAGCTTTGTTTTCTGATTCAAGTGGTAAATGACATGATTTACCATAAACAAGTTGGTAAAGAGACATACATAAATGAGTTTTTAAGGCCATCTTATATGCCCACAATGCATCATCCGACTTGATTGTCAATCCCTCATAGATTGTTTCACTGTTTTCTCTAAGATTTGTTTAATCTGTCTGTTAGATATCTCAATTTTCCCACTGGTCTAATGGTGATAGGGTGTCTCCACTTAGCAATGAACATTTTACTTATTTAATATTACATTCGTCTTCCTATTAAGGAATTGAGTTACTTCATTGCTTACTATGTCTCTATGTACCCCATATCAAGAAAATATATTATTCTTGATAATTTCCACCATTACTCGTGAAGGGTCTACCTCGTGGGTGTGCAGAATGAGCCACCATACATGACCTTAAATATTTGGGGGTCTCGATAAAAATATATTGGGTTCAATTAATTTATATTTAATTTAGTTATAATCTGGGAATTTGCAATGTAAGGGTCCTCGATTCAAATTTGGAAATTTGATTTTTATGGTTTTAATTGTTTTATTCATAAAAAATGCCATTATGAAGACTCAAACGCATAACCATTGCCATACAATTTCTTACTTTACCACTACACTAAGAAGCAATTATTGTTCAAATGTTCAATTAATCAATATTTATTTATTAATGAGTTTTTATAAAAAAAAATCTATTATTTATTATAGGCCTTATTTTTAAAATAAGAATATGGCCACTAAAATGTTTGGGCCGACCCTGCTCGTGCATCATTAGTTGGAAGTGTTATTGCTTCCACCCATTTCAATATGTATTCTTCTGCTACTATGATATAACTTTTACTGTATGAAGGTGGGAAGGATCACATGAAATCTATTCCCCATACATCAAAGAGTTCCACTTCTAACATAGGGTTTTATGGCATCTTGTTATTCTTAAAAATATTTATAGTACGTTGACAAGAAGTCACATTTATTTACATGACATAACATATTTTTAAACATGGATGTCCAATATAATCCTGACTGAAGTGCTTTAGTTGACGTATGATCTCCACTAAAATAACCTCCATATTAAGAATCATGATAATGCCTCAATATTTTTTCTTGTTCATCCTGTTGCACATATATTCTTATCAAAGAATATAACTCTACCTTGTAGATAAATGGATCAACTGATACATAGAATCTACAATCATGCAAAAACTTCTTTATTTGTTGGGAGTTGAGATATGAAGGAATAATGCCACCAACCAGATAATTTGCATAGTAGGAAAAGAATGGTGCACTTGTTATTGCTAGAATGTGGTCACCAGCAAACTCATTCTTTATTGGTTGTTCCTCTTTAGTTTCTTCTATGGGGCTTAATTTGGAAAAGTGGTATGCCACACTATTCTCATATCCCTTTTTGTCTCTTTTTGAAAAATCAAACTCGTGAAGTAGAAGGATCCATCTTAGTAACCTTGGTTTTGATTCCTGTTTAGCAAACAACAATGCAACATGGTCAGTGTAAACAATTACTTTAGGTCGCAATAGATATGATCTAAACCTATTAGATGAATTCACACCGATAAGATTTTTTCTATAAAGTGGCATAATTTAGTTGTGTCATACTGAGAACATGACTTGCACAATATATAACATGCAGTAATTTATCCCTACATCTGTATCACTTGGATCACACAAGATTTTAAAAGGCAAGGACCAATCAGGGGCAATAACTATTGGTGGGTATTTTATAAGTAAATTTGTAAGGGCTTTAACTATTTAAAATAAGTCTTTTATGAATCTCCTATAAAAACATGCATGTCCTAGAAAACTCATTATACATTTTCCATTAATAGGATTGAGGTTTTTATATCACCTTTATTTTAGCTTGGTCAACCTCAATCCCTTTATGGGATATTTTCTAACCTAAAATTATCCCTCTCAAACCATAAAGTGACATTTCTCTCATTTAAGGATCAAATTATATTTTTTACATCTTTCTAAAACAATACATAAATTAAACAAAATTGAGAAAAATATGTAACACCTTAACCCTAAAACGCATATTAAAAAAAAGTCATGCAAATTAATTTTTTAAACTCAGCATATGGTGTCATACCTTCCTCATAAAACATCTTTCTTAACTTAAAATTAAGCAGCGAAAATTAAAACATCATCAAATGAAAACCTCAAACAAATGAAAACCTATCCCGATGTTACACTATTAGAGAGAAATATGCAAACACTAAGTAAACTCAAAAATTAATAAATAAAACAAAGTAGGCATCTACGCCAATCCTTCCACACAACAACATCTAATGCTCCTCTACCTTGGTATCTGTACCATCGGCACAACGAGTCACACAAGCAAACAAAAAGGGGGTGAGAAATACGTTTATAATGTTAATGGTGTATAAAAAAATTAGGATTGTGTAAGACCCCAATTTTGACCCTAAGATCCCTCATGCAATTTCATCATAAGCATTAGCATTGGGATCATACCTTGGCATCCTCCTTACCCCTTCTTTATTGGGTTTGTTTGGGAGATATCACCAAGCACTTTGTGATTATATCATACTTGTATTTTATCATTGTTATTAACCAAAATACCAAAAATATGACTTTGTATTTGCCTAACTCTTTTGTAGGTAAGGCATGATCTCATTGATTCATCAAGTTTATATCTAGGGTTTAAGACCCTCATGAACAAAGAGCACAACCACAGATTGATACAAGGATGGTCACAAGCATCATATATGAGTCCCAATGATCCTTACATGTTATATTGATCAAGTTTTCTTCAAGAGTTTGAGGGTGATTTGCCTTGGAAACCCTAGTTTGTCTGGGTATCTTGAGTAAATCATTTTCATGTTGAGACCTAGGGCTAGTTTTTCTTGGAAAATCATTTTCTATGTTGAAACATTATAGGTCATTTTGTCTAAACCCTAATTTGAATGTCAACTTACCAAGGCCATAACTTACTCAATTTTTATGATATGAAAGATTTCCAAGTTGCACAATAAAACATAAGGTTTCTACTTCAACTTTTATGTTTGGAGTGAGAGAAAATTCAAATTTTATGAGCATGTGATATGAGGCTACATTATAGGTCACTTTTGACCTATACCATTGAACAAGTGATTTTTCCAAACTTCAAAAATGCATAAATCTATCATTTAAAATCCAAATGACATGCAATTAGTGACCATTTTGAAGGTCTTTTAAATAGCTACAATTTTTATGAAGACACTTTTCTCATTTGAAGCTCACATAAAAAGTTAAGCAAGGTGGAATATTGAGATATGTAGCTTGACACTTAGAAAAATTTTCAACATGTTGAAATTTCCAAAATTCCACTTCAAAATTCATCATGATACAATCTTCAAATTGAAAAGTGTTGACCATGAAAGTTATTCCTTTTGATCTAACCTTTCCAAAAAGTCCAAGTTCATCCCTTTTGGACAAGAATTGAATAGGCTCCGCATGGCTTGAACATTGCATCATCATTTGGCAAAGATCAAACTTCAAGTTTCCATGCACACTTGCCTTACAATCCAAGTTGATTTCAGACTCTCTCACCCTCATTCGTGGACCTAAAGCAATGATCTCATGGGCCTATACACGCCCATGCACCCATGCATCATCCTTTGCCAATTTTGGAAAGTGATTTAGAAGGTGCAGTTATCACTTGATCCAGCTATAAATAGAGCTCCATATGCTCAGAATTGAACACACATTCGCGCCAACTTTGATCCTAGGCCCCTAACCCTTCCATTTGAAAGGATAATCCTGAGAATTTCATCTTGAAATTGAGTTTGAATCTCACTGTTTTGAGATTCAAAACTCCAGGGATCCAAGACCTTTTGTGCATTTCATTCTACTTCTGCAAGCATTCTGAGGGAGATCAAGCACGAGCCAAGGTAAGAACAGTTGAATCCAGACCTGCATTGAAGGTATTTTCCAGAAATTTTCATCTCTTCGATTCTCTCTCAATCTTGCTCAATTCTCTTGATTCTTTGGTTGTCTGAAGTCCTACCAAAGTAGGCAAGAAGATTGAGTTTCTTAGAGGTCAAATCGAAGCAACTCAGTTGGCACACCTCAAAACTCAACTCCTCATATCTTTCTATATGTGAGGAGTTAGTTAAAATTGAGGTCAAATTCGTGCTATACGCCATTGATTCTTTCAGATCATGTCCTCCTTTTTCATTTTTTTGATGGTGATGAGTGAACCAGTCCGGTCAGGGTCACCGGAGAAGATGACCGGCCTTTGGACGCCGGTGATGTGTTGGCACGGTTCAGAGCCATTGATCTCTTTTAAATTGTCTTAATCTCGTGCGTTGTTTTTAATTACCATGCCTGTGCCGCGTTGACTCAAGTCCACCATGGAACGCGCTCTGGTGACCACTTGATTTGCCACCTCAATTAATGAGGGAGATCAAGTGATCCACGTTTTTTCTGATTATTTGAATTTCATTTTAATTGCTTTATTTTCATTAATTCATATTAATTTTAATATTGATCCAAAAAATATGAGAGTTTCACCAAAAAATTTCAAATAATTTCCTCTTTCATATTCTGAATTAAAATTATCTGTTGGATCATTATTACTATTTTTCATGATTTAATTGATTTTTCATTTGTTTTTAATTGTTTAAAAATACTTTTACGTCTTTAAAAATTCAGAAATTTTTTCTCCAAGGTCCTTTGACCTTGTTTGACCTATGATAAATCTTATGGCCATTTATTTGGTGTTTTGATGAGGTTTTAGGAATTTGACAAACCATATTTAATTTAAATATATTATTTTAGTATTTTTAATTTGAATAAATGCCAAATAATTTTGTTAACAAATTGTGATGACTTGTTTGTGTTTGACTCTTGTTGTTAGGCCTTGATCAAGGTTGATTTGACTTTGTCAAGTTAATATCATTGGATTTAGGGGATTGATGGAATGTATATTCCATCTCCCAAAATGAATGGATGATATTAATTTGGTAAAAGTCCTCCTTTGATCAATTTTTGTTTTGATCTATTCCCCTCCCACTTCATCTCATTCCTTTTCCTTATGCATTCATCTCATTTGGCCCATGATATCTAAAAGTCCTAAAGCTAGTTGATTGAAAAATTAACATGAGTATGGATGAGATTAGGCCACACCTTTTGCATATTCTTTTTGTGTGTGGTATGTTTCATGAGCATAGTCCATAATACTATGTCTCTAACATGCATTAACACCAAAATTCTATTGCCCGACCTCAAATAGTTGTGACTTCTATATAAGTCCAATTACAATTGCTTAACATAGCGCTAAATTCGTGACATAAAAGGCATAACATTCTAGTTAGTGAGGTCTCCCCTCTTTCAGGGTATTGTGTGGAAACTTGGCCTTTTTTCCTTCCTTTGGAAGATGTCTGGGTTCAAGGATCCATGCTTGTGATAAGTGGGTTGAGTGTTCTCCAAAGAATGTCTAAGAATGAAAAGCAAAAGCAAAACAATACTAACTTCTAACCTATTAACAACTAACTTTTAATTTCAAGCCATTTACTTTAATGTCATTTAATTCTAGCTTTTATACATTTGCCATTGTTCATATCATTTTAAGTGTTTATGTTAATGCAATTTTCACTTTGTCCACTTGGACCATATTGTGTGATATATTTTGTTTGTGTATACTTTGCTTATTTGTGTGGTCTTTGATCATTAATGTACATAATAACAACAAAAACCCTAAAAAACTTTTGTGTGGACTGTTGGCTTGATTTTGGACAAATGGACTTAGAATTTAGGCAACATTCGTATGCTAAAGGACTTGGCAAATGTCAACTTGTTGAGAAACCAAGTGCTTGCAATTGGAAACTTCATATGATACATCATTCAAGATCTCTCTAAGTTCATATGCAACATGATCATTGTGAAGCTGTTATTTTGAACCTGTGACTTGTGGAATTCATCTGTTTCATGGACTAATTTGAAGAAGATCATGGAATGGATAAGATTGGATGTGGATATCTTTATTTGATGCCTTTGCTCTTCAAGATAATATAATTATGCATTTGTGTGTTGCTTGATCCTAAATGTCCAAGGGAATTCTGGGTTTCTATTTGCATTCTTTTCAATTGGATTGCTACCCATTTGGTCAGATCTTTTCAACTCTTAACTTTTAATTTTGTGCATAGGATTAGTCTCTTCATCTTCTCCCCATTTCTTTAATTTCAAAATCTCTCCCTCCTTTTTCAAAAATCTTCTTTCTTTGAACTTATTTTGTTCTAAACCTTGACCACTTTGCAAAAAAGGTAGAAACTTTGGCCTTATGCCATTGCATTTTCAAACTTATTTTCTTAAATCAAACTTGTAAATAAACTTAACCATACTTGACTTAAACTTTCAAAAAAGCCAAAAAGAACTAACTCATTCAAACTTTTTCTTAGGCCTTTGTGCCTTTCAAACCTAATTTTTATTAAAAGCAATGCATCCACTTTGAGATTTGTATCACGAACTACGCGGTTTTGATCCCTCATTTTTATGTTGGTACGTAGGCACAAGACCGAAGGTCTTGCCAAACACAAAAATATAATTAATGAATTCTTTTCTCATCCCCCCAATTCTATTTGTTTGTAAACATCATTTTGTACCAAATACATATGCACACAAAAATGACTCCCTAGAAGTACCTAGGACACTTTGGGTGCTAACACCTTCCCTCTGTGTAACCAACCCCCTTACCTATAATCTCTGACATTTTATTAGTTTTGATTTGAAAACTTCTTACTTTTTGGGTTTTGTTCGTACTTTTTCCCTTTTCCCTTGGAAACAATAAAATCGCGGTGGCGACTCTTGTTATTTGATCTCTAGCTTATCCATAGCCTGATGATCATGAATTTACCGCTACAGATTGTTTCAACAGTAATATTCAACAACAACATAAAATAGTTCACAGACATAGAACAATCACATATGCAACTTTGTGCAATGAAATACGACTCATCTCTACTATTTCAACATGCATGTAATACCAAATTTTTGGATTTCAGAGTTATGTTACTGATTGATCCATGTCTCTGGTTCCTCATCTAAACCAACGATTCCACCAATGAATTTGAGACCCGTCCTTGGTTCCTCATCTGAACCAATGATTCTACCAATGAATCTGAGACCACCTCGTTGGACCAAAGTCCTACATATCTCTGATATACTTGATGCATGAAATGTAAGGAACAATTGTTCCTCATCTGAACCCATGACTATGCCAATATCAAGCAACCATTCTAGTTCCTCATATGAACTACACATATCAATAATATATATGTAATTACAACTTAACAACATGCATATAATTATACATTTATTCAACATTACTCACCAACGGTGAAAAATATTAACATATGTGCTCAACAATACTCATAAATAGAGTAACCATATTATTACTCAAATATTCTCACCAACAGGGTAAGAAAATTATCAAACATGCTCAACATTACTCATCAAAAGGGTAACCATAATATTCTATAACCCTCACATTAAACATGGTTAACTCATAACCCGTATGATAACTCAATACAACACATTATTATTTACCTTCAACTTTAACATAGTCAAAAGAACTATAAACTCATCAAAAGGCAACAAAGAGTCACTAAAATCACAAAAATACTAAGAAATTGCCGAACTGGACCGTGAAACTCTCCATCACCGACCCGCCGACCGACCGCCGCCCATCACTCGCTATGCTGCACGCACGAGCACCGTTGTATGCACAACCGTACATGTGTAATACATGCGTCACGCGTCTTCTGTGTGTGCGTCATGCGCGCCTCCACACGGTTGTGGCTCCTCGCCGCACGCGCGTCGTTGCAGCGCCAAACGTGCGTGCACTTCGCCGACCACGACTCCGCCTCTCGACACCCCTCCCCCATTATCGAATTTAATTACTTTTTTTACTTTTCGACTTTTATGATGATCATCCTATTGAACAAATCTACAACTCACAGATGATCCTCCATACACAAATATGACACAATTATCACAATTTTATATTTTCGTCTTATGGCGCCACCACCATTCATTCAATCAACCCCGCCTTATAAAAAAGGCATCAATATGGTTATCAAATCAAAGTCAACACATTAAATGAGAATTCATATCATATTAGTTAAGAATAAACGAAAACATTATCAATTGGTCACCTCAAATGATTTTTCCCAAACCCTTTTTGGCCACAAACATCAGTTACAGATAAAGGAAAAGAGAGAAGATAAGAGGGTAAGGAACCCTCATTATCCATCTGTTTTTCCACCCATATATGAATAATCCCCTACCTCTAAAATTGTAGAGCGATGAAACTTCGCCTTTTAGGATTCCATTTGTTCTTCCAACACTCTCCTAGGTTTCTTTCTGCCTCGTTCCCAATAAAACATGTACTCACCAATTTTTCTTCTAACTTCTCTATTTTAAAAAAAAAGTAACTCTAATCCTCATAATTTTAATAAATCTCACAACACCCCCACCTCTTACTAATTCCACCTTTTTTTTACTTAATTTTAATTAAATTCTTTTTTTCCCAGACTAATTATTCTCACATTTTCTATTATTTTCAACATTATTTAAATTAATTAAATTAATAATAATTATAATCGAATCTCTAACCCTCATCAATAATTAAATAAATTAATTATAATACTCAAATAAATAATAAATTCATATAAATCAATTAAAAGAAATAATCTAAAGTCGGGGTGTTACAAAAAACCGGAAGGTCGCCTCCAAATGTATAAACAAAGAATGGTAAGGATAAGGAGTCAATGCTAAATATTTTTTAAAAATGGGATAGGGTTTGTACATCATTATAAACATGAAATTACAAGATGAAATACTAGCTAACAACATCCTGGTACGTTCCAAACTAACTAGAAGAAAACAAAAGTTGATTATATAGTCGGGTATAGACACTCATACCTTCGACTATTCAAAATTCCCATCTCTGGAGTTCTTGAAAATTCCTATGTCCATGGTGTAACACCCCGATAAAAATAAGATAATTATTTAATTTAAGTTAATATTATATTTATTAATTTAATTAAATAATTGGAATTATTGGATTATTATTATTATTATTATTGGAATAATAATTATTGGAAAATATATAAGTTGGAATAAGAAAAAGAGTTTCATTTGGTTAAGAGGGTTTTCACGTGAAAACAGAGAAGCGGCTCAAAAAGAGGAAAAGGGCAAAGAGGCAGAGCAAGAGGAAGAAGGTTGGAGAAGAGAAGAGCTTGAGCTTAAAGATTGCCGGATTAACTCAGGTAAGGGGGGTTTATCGTCGTTTAATGGGTATTATGGGTTAACATGTAATGGGTAGTGATAAGCCGTTGATTTGACCCTAATTGGATTATGAATGTTGAAAAATTGTGATGAATAGATGAGGTGAAAACTGTAATTGAATCTGTATTTGTGTGAGTTGTGATTTCCCGAACGTATAGCTTTTTACGGAATCGGAATCGGAGGTCCGGAAGTCCTCCAACGGCGGAAAAATGCGGAGAATTCTGCATTCTGCTTCGTGTTAGCGCAGGAACAGCTTTCTGTCTTGCGTTAACCGGTTAACCCAGGGTGTTAACCGGTTAACACTGTTAGGAATTGTGAGGTATTGCTGTTTTGCTTGCGTTAACCGGTTAACCCAGGGCGTTAACCGGTTAACACTGTTGTGAGTTGTGAAAATATTGTTGTTCTGTCTGCGTTAACCGGTTAACCCAGGGCGTTAACCGGTTAACACTGTTGAGTTTTGCCAGAAAGCGTGTTCTGTGTTGCGTTAACCGGTTAACCCAGGGCGTTAACCGGTTAACACTGTTGGAAATTGGAAAAATTAATATTTGAATGATGTGTGCAAAATTGGTGTTTGGCCTATATTGGCGTATGATGTAATAGGGATTGATTCCCGCTGTTTTGAGCAGTATAGGTATTAGTGGAGTGTGCTAATACTGTGATTAATTATTTGACATGATATGATGTTTTGATACATGTGCTGATGATGTGTGAAAATATGCATAATGTTGTGAATGTATATATTATGCATGTGTTGGTGAATGAACTGTTTTATGGCTTAGAGTGTGAGCATATGTTCATTGTGGATTGTTGTTAATGATGTTGCATTGCTAGGTGAGTTAGCATGCATATTGTGGCCTTTATGGTGGTAGCTAATTCCCATGGTGAGGAATTAGTGAGTAAATCATTGTGGATTATTGTTGATGATTTTGCATTGCTAGGTGTTTTAGCATGCATATTGTAGTCTGTATGGTGGTAGCTAATTCCCATAGTGAGGAATTAGTGAGTTGGTGGTAGCTAATTTCCGTGGTGAGGAATTAGTGAGTGAGTCACTAGGTCTCAAATGAGTGGGACTAGTGGGCTTGGTAGCCGCATCTGGATTTGATCGGTGAGGTGAACTATATGTTCACGAATAGTCGGTACCGCATGCATGGAGTCTCATTGCATAATGTATGTATGACGTATAATATGAATGGATGTATTCCAATATTATACGTGTGTTTGTGTTGGCATTGGGTATGAGTATGAATTGTGTTGGTATTGAGTATGCCATTTGAGTTGATGTGCCGTTACCGAATGTGTGATATGATTAGGGTGATTAATGTGTTATTTACTTAGCATTACATGATATTTTATAATGCTTATTATATCGATTGAGGAACTCACCCTTACAACTATTTTTCAGGTAACGAGCAGTGATTGAGTAGAAGCTAGTGCTTGGAGTCTAGTGTAGTCTCCTTAGTGGGTCATGCTCTGATAGATGTAACATCGGGACGGGATGTTTTACCTTGTTGAATAATTTTACATGTAATGTGTTACATGTTTTGCATGATTGATTTGATTTCTATCCGCTGCGTATTGTGCAAATGCTTTATGTTTTGAATTAATAAAAGAGCATGACAGTTATTATGGTGAATGGTGTGAAATGATTGTGTGACACCCTTAATTGCATAATTACTCTGATTTATATATGGCTATTTTAATTAAATATTTGGGGTATTTTAGAAGGGTGTTACATTAGTGGTATCAGAGCATAGTCGGTCGAGTCGAGTCGTAATTATTCTGTTTCCCTGTACATGATAGGTGTTGTGTAACCCTATCAGTACTTATTGTTTTAGCTTGTTGGGTTTTTCAGAATAGAGATGGCTGGAAGAGGTAGAGATGATGCTGCGATTGCTGAGGCTCTGGGTATGCTAGCTGGAGTACTTGGAGGGAATCCGAATGTTGTGGGAATGAGAGCTGCTCGTCAACTGAGTGAGTCCCAGAAGAACAATCCTCCAATGTTTAAGGGAGCATACGATCCAGATGGCGCTCAGAAGTGGTTGAAGGAGATCGAGAGAATCTTCCGAGTGACTGAGTGTGCCGATAACCAGAAGGTCAGGTTCGGTACGCATATGCTGTCAGAAGAAGCAGATGATTGGTGGGTTGCTACCCGCACTGAGTTGGAATCTGCTGGGAATGCTGAGATCACTTGGGCTGTGTTCAGAGCAAGATTCCTGAGGAAGTACTTTCCAGAGGATGTTAGAGGAAAGAAAGAGATAGAGTTCTTAGAATTGAAGCAGGGCAATCGGTCTGTTACTGAGTATGCTGCTAAGTTCACAGAGCTGTCGAAGTATTACACTCCCTATGATGAGGCTACCGGGGAATTCTCGAAATGTGTGAAGTTTGAGAACGGGTTACGTCCCGAGATTAAGCAGGCTATTGGGTATCAACGGATTAGAGTGTTTTCTGATTTGGTTGACTGTTACAGGATTTTTGAACAGGATACCAAGGCCAGAGCGGAAAGCTATCAGCAGAGGGTTGATAGGAGAGGCAAGAATCAGAATGATCGTGGGAAACCGTATGCAGCTGGCAAAGGTTTCCAGAGACAGAGTGGAATGAAGAGGCCTAGTGGGGGAGACTCTAGTGCCCCTGCTAAGTGTTACAGATGTGGTCAGGCTGGACATCGTGTCCATGAATGTACCAGTGCTGAGAGGAAGTGTTTCAAGTGTGGAAAAGGTGGTCATTTGGCTGCAGAGTGCCGGTCGAAGACTGTGACTTGTTTCAACTGTGGAGAGTTGGGTCATATTAGCCCACAGTGTCCTAAGCCGAAGAAAGAGAACCAGTCGGGAGGCAAGGTCTTTGCTTTATCGGGTTCTGAGACTTTTGCAGATGATCGTTTGATCCGAGGTACGTGTTATATTAATGGCTTTCCTCTTGTAGCTATTATTGACACAGGTGCGACTCATTCCTTTATATCTTTGGATTGTGCGGTAAAACTTAAGTTAGAGATATCTGAGATGCATGGAAGTATGGTGATTGATACTCCTGCGAAGGGTTCAGTGACTACTACTTCAGTTTGTTTAAATTGTCCTTTGAGTATTTTTGGTAGAGACTTTGGGATGGACCTTGTGTGTCTTCCACTAGTGCAGATTGATGTTATCCTGGGTATGAACTGGTTGGTGTCTAACCGAGTTTATATCAATTGTTTTGATAAGACTGTGATCTTTCCTGAGAATGAGGAAGGAAAGAGTTTGTTTCTATCAGCAAGGCAGGTGAATGAGGCAGTAACAGATGGGGCAGAGTTGTTTATGCTGTTAGAGACTTTGGAGGCTAAAGATAAACTGGTGATTTGCGATCTAGCTGTGGTGTGTGATTTTCCTGATGTGTTTCCTGAAGAAGTGAATGAATTACCGCCAGAGCGTGAAGTTGAGTTCTCGATTGATTTGGTACCTGGTACTAGGCCGGTGTCAATGGCTCCGTACCGTATGTCTGCTGTTGAGTTAACTGAATTGAAGAGTCAGTTGGAAGATCTGTTGGATAAGAAATTTATTCGTCCGAGTGTGTCACCGTGGGGTGCACCAGTGTTATTGGTTAAGAAGAAAGAAGGTACTATGAGGTTGTGTGTGGACTACAGGCAACTGAATAAAGTGACGATCAAGAATCGGTATCCTTTGCCGAGGATTGATGATTTGATGGATCAGTTGGTTGGTGCGAGTGTGTTCAGCAAAATAGATTTGAGATCGGGTTATCATCAGATACGTGTGAAAACTGAGGATATTCAGAAGACTGCTTTCAGAACGAGGTATGGACATTATGAGTATTCTGTAATGCCTTTTGGTGTGACTAATGCGCCTGGAGTGTTTATGGAGTATATGAATAGGATTTTCCATCCGTACCTAGATCAGTTTGTTGTGGTGTTTATTGACGATATTTTGGTGTATTCGAAATCTGAAGAAGAGCATGCTGAGCATTTGAGAGTGGTTTTAGGAGTTCTACGAGAAAAGAAGTTATTTGCTAAACTGTCTAAGTGTGAATTTTGGTTAGAAGAGGTTAGTTTTCTTGGTCATGTGATTTCAAGAGGTGGTGTTGCTGTTGATCCTTCTAAGA
Source organism: Lathyrus oleraceus (assembly GCF_024323335.1). NCBI lineage: Eukaryota > Viridiplantae > Streptophyta > Magnoliopsida > Fabales > Fabaceae > Lathyrus > Lathyrus oleraceus. The sequence continues at coordinate 118,490,834 of NC_066579.1, forward strand.
TAGAAGCGGTATCTAAGTGGGAAGCTCCGAAGTCAGTTTCTGAGATAAGGAGTTTTCTTGGACTTGCAGGTTATTATAGGAAATTCATTGAGGGATTTTCTAAGTTGGCGTTACCGTTGACGATGTTGACTAGAAAGGGGCAAGCGTTTGTTTGGGACTCAAAATGTGAAGAAGGTTTCCAAGAGTTAAAGAGAAGGTTAACTACTGCTCCTATTCTGATATTACCGAGTCCGTCAGAACTATTTGAGGTTTTCTGTGATGCGTCATTGTTGGGCTTGGGTGGTGTGTTGATGCAGAATAAGCAGGTTATAGCTTATGCTTCGAGACAGTTGAGGGTTCATGAGAGGAACTATCCGACACACGATTTAGAGTTGGCAGCTGTGGTATTTGTTCTGAAGTTATGGAGGCATTACTTGTACGGGTCAAGATTTGAGGTTTTCAGTGACCATAAAAGTTTAAAGTATTTGTTTGATCAGAAAGAGCTGAATATGAGACAGAGGAGATGGTTAGAGTTTCTGAAGGATTATGACTTTGGTTTGAATTACCATCCGGGTAAAGCAAACGTAGTGGCTGATGCATTGAGTCGGAAATCATTGCATATGTCTATGTTAATGGTTAAAGAATTGGATTTAATTGAATAGTTTAGAGACTTGAGTTTGGTGTGTGAGAGTACTCACAATAGTGTTAAATTGGGAATGTTAAAGTTAACGAGTGGTATTCTGGATGAGATTAGAGAGGGTCAGAAATCCGATGTGCTTTTGGTTGATAAGTTGACTCTGGTGAATCAAGGTCAAGGTGGTGAATTCAGAGTTGATGAGAATGGTGTTTTGAAATTTGGTAATCGGGTGTGTATTCCGGATGTTACCGAGCTTAAGAAGAGTATTCTTGAGGAAGGACATCGTAGTGGCCTGAGTATTCATCCTGGAGCTACGAAGATGTATCATGATTTGAAAAAGTTATTTTGGTGGCCGGGAATGAAAAGAGAAATCGCGAGTTTTGTTTATTCTTGTTTGACTTGTCAGAAGTCAAAGATTGAGCATCAGAAGCCGTCTGGGCTAATGCAACCGTTGGCTATTCCAGAGTGGAAGTGGGATAGTATCAGTATGGATTTTGTTTCTGGTTTACCGAGGACAATTAAGAATTTTGAAGCTATTTGGGTAATTGTCGATAGATTAACGAAATCGGCTCATTTCATTCCGATCAGAATGGATTATCCGTTAGAGAGATTAGCCGAGTTGTATATTGAGAAGATTGTAAGTTTGCATGGTATTCCGTCGAGTATTGTTTCGGACAGAGATCCTAGATTTACATCGAAGTTTTGGGAAGGTTTGCAGAGGGCTTTGGGAACTAAGCTGAGATTGAGTTCTGCATATCATCCGCAGACTGATGGTCAGACTGAGAGGACAATTCAGTCACTGGAGGATCTTTTGAGAGCTTGTGTTTTGGAAAAGGGAGGTGCTTGGGATTGTTATTTGCCTTTGATTGAGTTTACCTACAACAATAGTTTTCATTCGAGCATTGGTATGGCACCGTTTGAAGCTTTGTATGGTAGGAGATGTCGGACGCCTTTATGTTGGTATGAGTCCGGTGAGAGTGCTGTGGTTGGACCGGAGATTGTTCAACAAACTACGGAAAAGATTAAGATGATTCAGGAGAAGATGAGGATTGCTCAGAGTCGTCAGAAGAGTTATCACGACAAGAGAAGGAAGGCACTTGAGTTCCAAGAGGGAGATCATGTGTTTCTTCGTGTTACTCCGATAACGGGGGTTGGTCGAGCTTTGAAGTCGAAGAAGTTGACACCTCGATTTATTGGTCCTTATCAGATTTTGGAGAGGATAGGGGAGGTAGCCTATCGTATCGCTTTACCGCCGTCACTTGCGAATTTGCATGAGGTTTTTCATGTGTCTCAGTTGAGGAGGTACATTCCTGATCCGTCGCATGTTGTCCAAGTAGATGATGTACAGGTGAGAGATAACCTGACTGTTGAAACATCACCTATGAGGATCGAGGATCGAGAGTTGAAGCAGTTGCGGGGTAAAGAGATTGCTTTGGTGAAGGTAGCTTGGGGAGGACCAGCAGGTGGCAATGTGACTTGGGAACTTGAGAGTCAGATGAAGGAGTCTTATCCGGAGTTATTCGCTTGAGGTATGTTTTCGAGGACGAAAACTCTTTTAGTGGGGGAGAGTTGTAACACCCCGATAAAAATAAGATAATTATTTAATTTAAGTTAATATTATATTTATTAATTTAATTAAATAATTGGAATTATTGGATTATTATTATTATTATTATTGGAATAATAATTATTGGAAAATATATAAGTTGGAATAAGAAAAAGAGTTTCATTTGGTTAAGAGGGTTTTCACGTGAAAACAGAGAAGCGACTCAAAAAGAGGAAAAGGGCAAAGAGGCAGAGCAAGAGGAAGAAGGTTGGAGAAGAGAAGAGCTTGAGCTTAAAGATTGCCGGATTAACTCAGGTAAGGGGGGTTTATCGTCGTTTAATGGGTATTATGGGTTAATATGTAATGGGTAGTGATAAGCCGTTGATTTGACCCTAATTGGATTATGAATGTTGAAAAATTGTGATGAATAGATGAGGTGAAAACTGTAATTGAATCTGTATTTGTGTGAGTTGTGATTTCCCGAACGTATAGCTTTTTACGGAATCGGAATCGGAGGTCCGGAAGTCCTCCAACGGCGGAAAATACGGAGAATTCTGCATTCTGCTTCGTGTTAGCGCAGGAACAGCTTTCTGTCTTGCGTTAACCGGTTAACCCAGGGTGTTAACCGGTTAACACTGTTAGGAATTGTGAGGTATTGTTGTTTTGCTTGCGTTAACCGGTTAACCCAGGGCGTTAACCGGTTAACACTGTTGTGAGTTGTGAAAATATTGCTGTTCTGTCTGCGTTAACCAGTTAACCCAGGGCGTTAACCGGTTAACACTGTTGAGTTTTGCCAGAAAGCGTGTTCTGTGTTGCGTTAACCGGTTAACCCAGGGCGTTAACCGGTTAACACTGTTGGAAATTGGAAAAATTAATATTTGAATGATGTGTGCAAAATTGGTGTTTGGCCTATATTGGCGTATGATGTAATAGGGATTGATTCCCGCTGTTTTGAGCAGTATAGGTATTAGTGGAGTGTGCTAATACTGTGATTAATTATTTGACATGATATGATGTTTTGATACATGTGCTGATGATGTGTGAAAATATGCATAATGTTGTGAATGTATATATTATGCATGTGTTGGTGAATGGACTGTTTTATGGCTTAGAGTGTGAGCATATGTTCATTGTGGATTGTTGTTAATGATGTTGCATTGCTAGGTGAATTAGCATGCATATTGTAGCCTTTATGGTGGTAGCTAATTCCCATGGTGAGGAATTAGTGAGTAAATCATTGTGGATTATTGTTGATGATTTTGCATTGCTAGGTGTTTTAGCATGCATATTGTAGTCTGTATGGTGGTAGCTAATTCCCATAGTGAGGAATTAGTGAGTTGGTGGTAGCTAATTTCCGTGGTGAGGAATTAGTGAGTGAGTCACTAGATCTCAAATGAGTGGGACTAGTGGGCTTGGTAGCCGCATCTGGATTTGATCGGTGAGGTGAACTATATGTTCACGAATAGTCGGTATCGCATGCATGGAGTCTCATTGCATAATGTATGTATGACGTATAATATGAATGGATGTATTCCAATATTATACGTGTGTTTGTGTTGGCATTGGATATGAGTATGAATTGTGTTGGTATTGAGTATGCCATTTGAGTTGATGTGCCGTTACCGAATGTGTGATATGATTAGGGTGATTAATGTGTTATTTACTTAGCATTACATGATATTTTATAATGCTTATTATATCGATTGAGGAACTCACCCTTACAACTATTTTTCAGGTAACGAGCAGTGATTGAGTAGAAGCTAGTGCTTGGAGTCTAGTGTAGTCTCCTTAGTGGGTCATGCTCTGATAGATGTAACATCGGGACGGGATGTTTTACCTTGTTGAATAATTTTACATGTAATGTGTTACATGTTTTGCATGATTGATTTGATTTCTATCCGCTGCGTATTGTGCAAATGCTTTATGTTTTGAATTAATAAAAGAGCATGACAGTTATTATGGTGAATGGTGTGAAATGATTGTGTGACACCCTTAATTGCATAATTACTCTGATTGATATATGGCTATTTTAATTAAATATTTGGGGTATTTTAGAAGGGTGTTACACATGGTCTCAAAATGCACCATGGGATTCAAAGCTAAGAGCTGCACAATTTCATTCCAAAAACATTGAGGTTTGACAACAACTATCTCACCTTATAATCCATACATAGCTTTGATGTCTGACATTCTCCGTGGTAAGGGACATGATTTTCTCCCAAGCTTCTAAAATATGACCCTCTTTGTGATGTTTCATAAGATATTCATTATCTACATTAAGGGACATAATCTTATCCTCTACTTCCTAAAGCCGACCTTTATTATGAAGTTTCTTAAACTTCATATTTTCCATAATAAACAATATTTAGCATTGACTCCTTATGCTTACCATTCTATGTTTATACACTTGTCTTTTGAGTTTGAACAATATTTTAATAAGCATAAGGAGTTTGAACAATATTTTAACATAGTTTCTCCTCTTTTGTAGAAGTGCTTCCTCTAAACCTAACATGTTACCGAAAACCAAACATATTTACAACCAAAGAACTCCAACTGAAGGTGAAACATGTTACTGAAAACAGAAATGCAAGTCTTCACTCGGAGGTACACACATAAGTTTTGGAAACCTTTGATATAAACCCAAGAAAGGGTAAACTTATGAATTATCTACGTGAAATATTGTAATATTTGACGTTCGAATCCAATAAAAGGTAGTTGGAGTATGTATTTTTGAAACATAACATAATAATTTATAAAACTGCAATAAGGATGTGAACCACATATGTGGTCCACTAGAATAGGTACATATGTGACCCACTTGATAAGGTTCCCTAAGTGTTGGTAAAAGTTAAAGGAATGTATCTAAATAGATTCCTCATTGTCATATCCCAATTTTGTATGGGCATTTCAAACTTTCATGCATCCAATTTTATTTTGTATTTCTTAGAATAAAATTTTAGTTTTATAGACAAACCGATTGAATCGATTTTTAATTGCGCATAGAATTAGCGAGCGATAAATTTTGAGTTCAGACCTGTAGTTGTCGATTATATTGATCTACGATTCACGTAGTTTAACTCGCCATGCTCGTTTAATTTTTCTGATCCCGTTTGCATCCATATTTTAATCAGCCTAAGCCTTTTCAATCGGGAATTTTTTACTGCAAAATTTGATCTTTATCTGTCTGCTTTATGGAAGTATATTTCGCGTAGATTATTTCAATGCATTCATTTTACTTTTTCGCACATTTTTTCTCCCAACTTTTATTCATTTTAATTCTTTTTTTAATTAAAATTTTAAGAAAAAATAAATAGAGACAAATAAATAATCATTTGATTATTATTTGTTTTTGTTAAAAAGATTTGAATTTTTTTTTCATTTTATTATTTTAAATTCATTTTTAATAATTTAAAAATATCCTAGGGCTTTTTTTGACAATGCATTTAATTGTGAAAATCCTAATTTGCTTATTATTTTGTGCTAACTCTCTATGGTCATTTGATCAAAATCATCAACAACTCACATTTGTTCCCATTATTTTCACTTGGATCACTATTTATGTTTCTCTCTCATAACCAAATTACAATCTCCTTTCAATAAAATTAACTTCAAGAAACACACTTCGATGCAATCCTAACCCTTGACTAAAAACTTTTTCACATGGATCACTAATTGGTGCAATCTTAACCATTCTTCATTTTTATTTTTCACATTCTAACTCCCTCCAAAACTCACCCTCAAATTTGAATTCATTCACATCCATCTTAGCCTATTTAAACAACACCATATCACCACAATGAAAAAAAGAGTCAAAAGGATAGCATATTCACTACTTGAATTTTGCTCAAAAATAAAAAATAATTAAAGAATTGAAAAGAGGAGAAGAAGAGGATTGAAGAGTGATTCATATCACATTGATTGATACATGTTTGGAGCTTCATCGGATGGTGACTAGAATTTGCAAGCTCGCCGGAAAACTCATTGGTGTTCTTCGCGTTCTTGAGGCTTTTCACGTGGGTAAGCTTTGATTCTTGCTTTTTACTTGATTTCTTGACATAAACCTATTGTTTCACTTAGTATGTTTCATATCCTTTAACCATTTGTGCAAAATAGCTTGAAATGTGAATTTCCGAAAAATTGGTGTTCTTGAGCATTCCACTGTAAATGACTAATTTTCAAAATACTTAGTTGTTGTTTGTTGATTTTAGAGCATGTCATTGTGTTCATAATATCGAATAGATGAATTTTTATTATTCATTTATGAGATTTCATGAAAAAAAATGAGACAGTTACATATGGATCACAAGGATTAATAGTGTTTTAAAAAAATACATTTTCATTTCCTTACTACTAGTGCAATGCTCCGTTTGACAAAATGAAGAAAAATAGCATGTGGGGCCATGCAGCCCACCCCTTTTTTACTACTTTTTTTTACTATTATTTTATTACATTTCATTTAATTTTTTATTTCTTTTTTATAATTAATTAATTAAACTTATTTTAATTGACTAATTTTATTAATTGATTTTTTTAATTAATATGATTAATTGATTAAATTTATTTTAATTGATTAATTTTGTTAATTGATTTTAATTAATTTAATTAATTGATTAAATTTATTTTATTTGATTAACTTTATTAATTTATTTTTTAATTAACCTAATTAATTGATTATTTTCACTTTCATTTATTATTTTTAATTAACTTGATTAATTGATTAATTTTATTTTAATTGATTAATTTAATTAATTTATCAATTAAATAACTTTACTACCTAAAATCAACTTTTCCAAGTCAAAACCCTTGGTCAATACCAAGGGCATTTTTCAAATCTAATAAAACTCAAACATTTGGTAATTACCAATTTTCCATTTTCAAAATCTAATTTCTAAATCACTTCAAAACAATTTCAAACCATAACTCTGTTTCTTCCCAGAACGCAAATAAAACGTTTGGCCCAGCATCAAGCTCTTTTCTTGATCAAAATCAAAATGATTAATTCATACTTTGACTATTTAAAACAATAATGCAAGAAAAAGACTATCTAGGTGTAATGTCCAATCATAGTCCCAAGTGTTAGACCAAAGTCGTAATAGCTTGTAAGTTCAAATGCTCGTCTTCCTCCAAAATTTAAATGCTTCTTTTTTTTACAATAAATTGAAAGAAAAAGATAACCTGGATATAATGTCCATTCATAGTCCTGAATACTAGGCTCAAGTTGTAATAGCTTGCAAGCCCGAGTGTTTGTCTTTCACTTAAAACACTCATAAACATTCAAAACTCTTTCATAACAAAATGGATTAAAAAGACTATCTAAATGTAATGTCCAGTCATAGTCCCGGATATTAGACTCAAGCCGTAATAGCTTGCAAGTCATAAATACTCATCTTTCACCCCCTAAAACATGCTCAATACACCAAACCTTTTCTCGCCCTATTGCGAATCTTTTCAAATTCATTTCTCTCCCAAGTGTGAATCCTTTTCAACAAGTTTTTCTTCGCCCAAGCGCGAGTCTTTATCAACCATTGAGTCTTTTTCCACCCAAATATGACTTAACGCCAAATACGACTAAACACATTTTTCACAACTAAAATCAACCAACAAACAAAGTTCTTTCAACAAAGAACTATGTAGTCTTAAGTTCCCCATCACACCCGGGGATACGTAGGAGCAGGATTTTAAAGTCTTGTCAGGCACATTAACAAAAAAAAACCTAGAAAATATTTTTCTTTCTTTCATAAACATGCAATAAATAGAAAAAAAAAACAATAACATAAGCTAACATTCAATCACAAATTTAATTAAAAGGTTCCCGTTGAGTATACCAAACATGAGGGGTGTTAATACCTTCCCCATGTGTAATCGACTCCTGAACCCGAATTTGGTTACGAGAACCATTTTCTCTTTCTTTTAAGGGTTTTATCGATATTTTCCCTTTCCTCTTTTGGAATAAATAAAGTTCGGTGGAGAAATTTTTCAATCATTTTCTAGATGTGACAGATGGAGACTCTGCTGAGGAGTTTGCTCCAAGCTAGAGAGAGTCAAGTCTAATTTAGTTCGATTTACGATGTTTGTTAGCCTTGTTCATTTGCCTTCTTCTATCTTGTATTTTTTAGTTGGTTCCCATGAGCTCTTGATATGGATACTCTAATTACTTCGACTCATTGTGGGAAAGACTCTCTACCCAGGTCTATAGGAAAAACATAAGATAGGGCGATAGTGGCGTAGTGCGGGTCCGCAATATGTATTTCTCGTAAGGGTCCACACGAGAACCTCACTTAGAGTAGATTCTTTTGAGGATGTTATTGCCCGACATGTAATTTTCTGCAAGCTTCATTATTTTCATCAGGATCTGTGACTTTAAGGATCTTTGTAGAACATTGAACCATTTGACCTACTAAGTCGATGGTTGCATAGTATGGGTCTCCGAGTTATATTTCTTGTGGGGTCGATACAAGAACCTCACTCGGAATAGATTCTCTCAAAGTA